>NC_061510.1:8008916-8101377 GCF_022539505.1 Lolium rigidum | reverse complement strand
TTGGCATATGCTATGATCATGATCTCTTGTAGATTGTGGAGTTAATTATCATTATGATAGTATTGATGTGATCTATTCCTCCTACATAGCGTGAAGGTGACGAGTGTGCATGCTTTGTGTTAGTACTTGGTTTAGTCGTGTTGATCTTTCTTGCACTCTAAGGTTATTTAAATATGAACATTGAATTGTGGAGCTTGTTAACTCCGGCATTGAGGGTTCGTGTAATCCTACGCAATGTGTTCATCATCCAACAAGAGAGTGTAGAGTATGCATTTATCTATTCCGTTATGTGATCAATGTTGAGAGTGTCCACTAGTGAAAGTGTAATCCCTAGGCCTTGTTCCTAAATATCTGCTATCGTTGCTTGTTTACTTGTTTCTACTTGCGTTACTACTCGCTGCGTTACTACTGCTTGTTTACTTGTCCTGGGCAAAGCACTTTTCCGGTGCCGTTGCTACTACTTATTTATACCACCTGTATTTCACTATCTCTTCGCCGAACTAGTGCACCTATTAGGTGTGTTGGGGACACAAGAGACTTCTTGCTTTGTGGTTGCGGGGTTGCATGAGAGGGATATCTTTGACCTCTTCCTCCACGAGATCGATAAACCTTGGGTGATCCACTTAAGGGAAACTTCTTGCTTGTTCTACAAACCTCTGCTCTTGGAGGCCCAACACTGTCTACAAGAATAGAAGCACCCGTAGACATCAAGCACTTTTCTGGCGCCGTTGCCGGGGAACGAATCAAGACACTCCATCAAGCCCGTCAATCGCTATCA
Source organism: Lolium rigidum (assembly GCF_022539505.1). Classification (NCBI taxonomy): domain Eukaryota; kingdom Viridiplantae; phylum Streptophyta; class Magnoliopsida; order Poales; family Poaceae; genus Lolium; species Lolium rigidum. The sequence continues at coordinate 8,100,599 of NC_061510.1, read as the reverse complement.
AACCTCCCACGTCAACCACGCGCCAGTTGTGGACAGCAAGCACTTTTCTGGCGCCGTTGCCGGGGAGGAAAGGTAAAAGGCACTCATACTCCGGTTCCAGGTAACAGTACTTTTCTGGCGCCGTTGCCGGGGAGGAAAGGTAAAAAGGCACTCATACTTCGGTTCCAGGTAACAGTACTTTTCTGGCGCCATTGTGTTTGTGCTCGAAGCTATTTCCTTTAGATCCTGCAATTGCATCTTTTTGTTTCTTGTTTACACTAGTTTGGCATAATGGACAACAATGAGCTTCTTATTCTATTTCCTGATTTAAGACATGGATGGTTTGATGCGAAAATTAAAAAACCTATGAAATCTTATTTGCATGCTGGTAGTAATATTAGTATGAACGCTTTGAACACCATTGTTGATAATAATATAGAAAGTTCTAAGCTTGGGGAAGCTGGTTTTCATGATCTTTTTAGTCCCCCAAGCATTGAGGAGAAAATTTTCTTCGATGATACTTTGCCTCCTATTTATGATGATTATAATGATAGTGGTCTTTTGGTGCCACCTACTATGGAGAGTAAATTTTGTTGTGATTATACTATGCCTCCTACACTTGATGAGAATAATAATGATAGCTACTTTGTTGAATTTGCTCCCACTACAACTAATAAAATTGATTATGCCTATGTGGAGAGTAATAATTTTATGCATGAGACTCATGATAAGAATGCTTTATGTGATAGTTATATTGTTGAGTTTGCTCATGTTGCTACTGAAAGTTATTATGAGAGAGGAAAATATGGTTGTAGAAATTTTCATGTTACTAAAACACCTCTCTATGTGCTGAAATTTTTGAAGCTACACTTGTTTTATCTTCCTATGCTTGTTACTTTGCTCTTCATGAACTTGTTTATTTACAAAACTCCTATGCATAGGAAGCATGTTAGACTTAAATTTGTTTTGAATTTGCCTCTTGATGCTCTCTTTTGCTTCAACTACTATTTCTTGCGAGTGCATCATTAAAGCTGCTTGAGCCCATCTTAATGGCTATAAAGAAAGAACTTCTTGGGAGATAACCCATGTGTTTATTTTGCTACAGCACTTTGTTTTATATTTGTGTCTTGGAAGTTGTTTACTACTGTAGCAACCTCTCCTTATCTTAGTTTTATGTTTTGTTGTGCCAAGTAAAGTCTTTGATAGTAAAGTAAGTACTAGATTTGGATTACTGCGCGAGTTCCAGATTTCTTCTGTTGTCACGAATCTGGGTCTACCTCCCTGTAGGTAGCTCAGAAAATTAAGCCAATTTACGTGCATGATTCTCGGATATGTACGCAACTTTCATTCAATTTGGGAATTTTCATCTGAGCAAGTCCGGTGCCATTTTAAAATTCGTCTTTACGGACTGTTCTGTTTGACAGATTCTGCCTTTTATTTCGTATTGCCTCTTTTGCTATGTTGGATGAATTTCTTTGATCCATTAATGTCCGAGTAGCTTTATGCAATGTCCAGAAGTGTTAAGAATGATTGTGTCACCTCTGAACATGTGAATTTTTATTATGCACTAACCCTCTAATGAGTTTGTTTCGAGTTTGGTGTGGAGGAAGTTTTCAAGGGTCAAGAGAGGAGGATGATATACTATGATCAAGGAGAGTGAAAGCTCTAAGCTTGGGGATGCCCCGGTGGTTCACCCCTGCATATTTCAAGAAGACTCAAGCGTCTAAGCTTGGGGATGCCCAAGGCATCCCCTTCTTCATCGACAACATTATCAGGTTCCTCCCCTGAAACTATATTTTTATTCGGCCACATCTTATGTACTTTACTTGGAGCGTCTGTGTGATTTTGTTTTTGTTTTTGTTTGAATAAAATGGATCCTAGCATTCACTTTTTGGGAGAGAGACACGCTCCGCTGTAGCATATGGACAAGTATGTCCTTAGGCTCTACTCATAGTATTCATGGCGAAGTTTTTTCTTCGTTAAATTGTTATATGGTTGGAATTGGAAAATGCTACATGTAGTAACTCTAAAATGTCTTGGATAATTTGATACTTGGCAATTGTTGTGCTCATGTTTAAGCTCTTGCATCATATACTTTGCACCCATTAATGAAGAAACACTTAGAGCTTGCTAATTTGGTTTGCATATTTGGTTTCTCTAGAGTCTAGATAATATCTAGTATTGAGTTTTGAACAACAAGGAAGACGGTATAGATTCTTATAATGTTTACAATATGTCTTTTATGTGAGTTTTGCTGTACCGTTCATCCTTGTGTTTGTTTCAAATAACCTTGCTAGCCTAAACCTTGTATCGAGAGGGGATACTTCTCATGCATCCAAAATACTTGAGCCAACCACTATGCCATTTGTGTCCACCATACCTACCTACTACATGGTATTTATCCGCCATTCCAAAGTAAATTGCTTGAGTGCTACCTTTAAAATTCCATCATTCACCTTTGCAATATATAGCTCATGGGACAAATAGCTTAAAAACTATTGTGGTATTGAATATGTACTTATGCACTTTATCTCTTATTAAGTTGCTTGTTGTGCGATAACCATGCTTCTGGGGACGCAATCAACTATTCTTTGTTGAATATCATGTGAGTTGCTATGCATGTCCGTCTTGTACGAAGTAAGAGATCTACCACCTTCATGGTTGGAGCATGCATATTGTTAGAGAAGAACAGTGGGCCGCTAACTAAAGCCATGATTCATGGTGGAAGTTTCAGTTTTGGACATATATCCTCAATCTCATATGAGAATAATAATTGTTGCCACATGCTTATGCATTAAAGAGGAGTCCATTATCCGTTGTCCATGTTGTCCCGGTATGGATGTCTAAGTTGAGAATAATCAAAAGCGAGAAATCCAAAATGCGAGCTTTCTCCTTAGACCTTTGTACGAGGCGGCATGGAGGTACCCCATTGTGACACTTGGTTAAAACATGTGCATTGCAAAGATCCGGTAGTCCAAGCTAATTAGGACAAGGTGCGGGCACTATTAGTATACTATGCATGAGGCTTGCAACTTGTAAGATATAATTTACATAACTCATATGCTTTATTACTACCGTTGACAAAATTGTTTCATGTTTTCAAAATAAAAGCTCTAGCACAAATATAGCAATCGATGCTTTCCTCTTTGAAGGACCTTTCTTTTACCTTTTATGTTGAGTCGGTTCACCTATCTCTCTCCACCTCAAGAAGCAAACACTTGTGTGAAGCTGTGCATTGATTCCTACATACTTGCATATTGTACTTGTTATATTACTCTATGTTGACAATTATCTATGAGATATACATGTTACAAGTTGAAAGCAACCGCTGAAACTTAATCTTCCTTTGTGTTGCTTCAATACCTTTACTTTGATTTATTGCTTTATGAGTTAACTCTTATGCAAGACTTATTAATACTTGTCTTGAAGTACTATTCATGAAAAGTCTTTGCTTTATGATTCACTTGTTTACTCATGACATTACCATTGTTTTGATCGCTGCATCCACTACATATGTTTACAAATAGTATGATCAAGGTTATGATGGCATATCACTTCAGAAATTATCTTTGTTATCATTTTACCTGCTCGGGACGAAGCGAACTAAGCTTGGGGATGCTTGATACGTCTCCGACGTATCGATAATTTCTTATGTTCTATGCCATATTATTGATGATACCTACATGTTTTATGCACACTTTATGTCATATTCGTGCATTTTCCGGAACTAACCTATTAACAAGATGCCGAAGTGCCGGTTCTGTTTTACTGCTGTTTTTGGTTTCAGAAATCCTAGTAACAAAATATTCTCGGAATTGGACGAAACGAAGACCCGGGGCCTATTTTGCCACGAACCTTCCGGAAGACCGAAGAGCATACGAAGTGGGGCCACGAGGTGGCCAAACCACATGGCGGCGCGGCCAGGGGGCCGCGCCGCCCTGTCGTGTGGGCCCCTCGTCGGCCCCCGACTCCGCCCTTCCGCCTACTTAAAGCCTCCGTCGCGAAACCCCGATACGGAAGAACCACGATACGGAAAACCTTCCGGAGCCGCCGCCATCGCGAAGCCAAGATCCGGGGACGGGAGTCTCCGTTCCGGCACCTGCCGGAGCGGGGAAGTGCCCCGGAAGGCTTCTCCATCGACACCGCTGCCATCTCCACCGCCATCTTCATCACCGCTGCTTGCTCCCATGAGGAGGGAGTAGTTCTCCATCGAGGCTCGGGGCTGTACCGGTAGCTATGTGGTTCATCTCTCTCCTATGTGCTTCAATACAATAATCTCATGAGCTGCCTTACATGATTGAGATTCATATGATGATGCTTGTAATCTAGATGTCATTGTGCTAGTCAAGTGAGTTTTACTTATGTGATCTCCGGAGACTCCTTGTCCCACGTGTGTAAAGGTGACGAGTGTGTGCACCGTGTGGGTCTCTTAGGCTATATTTCACGGAATACTTACTCACTGTTATGAATGGCGTAGTGAAGTGCTTATTTATATCTCTTTATGATTGCAATGTGTTTTGTATCACAATTTATCTATGTGCTACTCTAGTGATGTTATTAAAGTAGTTTATTCCTCCTGCACGGTGTAATGGTGACAGTGTGTGCATCCGTGTTAGTACTTGGCATATGCTATGATCATGATCTCTTGTAGATTGTGGAGTTAATTATCATTATGATAGTATTGATGTGATCTATTCCTCCTACATAGCGTGAAGGTGACGAGTGTGCATGCTGTGTTAGTACTTGGTTTAGTCGTGTTGATCTTTCTTGCACTCTAAGGTTATTTAAATATGAACATTGAATTGTGGAGCTTGTTAACTCCGGCATTGAGGGTTCGTGTAATCCTACGCAATGTGTTCATCATCCAACAAGAGAGTGTAGAGTATGCATTTATCTATTCGTTATGTGATCAATGTTGAGAGTGTCCACTAGTGAAAGTGTAATCCCTAGGCCTTGTTCCTAAATATCGCTATCGTCTGCTTGTTTCTTGTTTCTTTGCGTTACTATCTGCTGCGTTACTACTTGCTTGTTTCTTGTCCTGGGCAAAGCACTTTTACAGTGCCGTTGCTACTACTTATTTATACCACCTGTATTTCACTATCTCTTCGCCGAACTAGTGCACCTATTAGGTGTGTTGGGGACACAAGAGACTTCTTGCTTTGTGGTTGCAGGGTTGCATGAGAGGGATATCTTTGACCTCTTCCTCACTGAGATCGATAAACCTTGGGTGATCCACTTAAGGGAAACTTGCTGCTGTTCTACAAACCTCTGCTCTTGGAGGCCCAACAACTGTCTACAAGAATAGAAGCACCCGTAGACATCAAGCACTTTTCTGGCGCCGTTGCCGGGGAACGAATCAAGACACTCCATCAAGCCCGTCAATCGCTATCAAACCTCCCACGTCAACCACGCGCCAGTTGTGGACAGCAGTTGATTACATTACGCACCATACTTAATGCAATTGTCTGTTGCTTGCAACTTAATACCGGAAGGGGTTCGGATGATAACCTGAAAGTGGACTTTTTAGGCATAGATGCATGCTGGATGGCGGTCTATGTACTTTGTCGTAATGCCCCGATTAAATCTCATAGTACTCATCATGATATTTGTATGTGCATTGTTATGCCTTCTTTATTTGTAAATTGCCCAACTGTAATTTGTTCACCCAACATGCTATTTATCCTATGGGAGAGACACCGCTAGTGAACTGTGGACCCTGGTCTATTCTTTACATCTGAAATACAATCTACTGCAATACTTGTTCTTTACTCGTTCTTCGCAAACAATCATCTTCCACACAATACGGTTAATCCTTTGTTCACAGACAAGTCGGTGAGATTGACAACCTCACTGTTACGTTGGGGCAAAGTACTTTGGTTGTGTTGTGCAGGTTCCACGTTGGCGCCGGAATCCTCGGTGTTGCGCCGCACTATACTTCGCCGCCATCAACCTTCAACGTGCTTCTTGGCTCCTCCTGGTTCGATAAACCTTGGTTTCTTTCTGAGGGAAAACTTGCTACTGTCTGCATCACACCTCCCTCTTGGGGTTCCCAACGGACGTGTGTTAATTGCACGCATCAGGACGCCATATCTACAACATATTTGCAATAGTTTAGACTAAGTTTATGACAAATTGAGTTCAAATTTTAATTTAACAAAATTAAAAACTAGGTGAACTCCCACTCAAAACAATATCCCTCGAATTGTCTAAGTGATCACACGAACCAAATCCACCACACCAAGTCCGATCATCACGAGACAAGATGTAACTTCAATGGCGAACACTCAAAGTGTTCATCATATCAATCATATGATTCATGCTCTACCTTTCGGTATCACGTGTTCCGAGACCATGTTTGTACATGCTAGGCTCGTCAAGGCCACCTTAGTATCCGCATGTGCAAAACTGTCTTGCACCCGTTGTATGCACTTGTTGAGTCTATCACACCCGATCATCACGAGATGCTTCGAAACGACAAGTCTTGGCAACGGTGCTACTAAGGATGAACACTTTATTATCTTGATATTTTAGTGAGAGGGATCATCTTATAATGCTACCATCGCGATCTAAGCAAAATAAGATGCATAAAGGATTAACATCACATGCAGTTCATATGTGATATGATATGGCCCTTTTGTCTTTGCGCGTTTGATCTTCATCTCCAAAGTACGGACATGATCTCCATCATCAACGGGCATGATCTCCATCATCATCGGCGAAGCACCAAGGTCAATGGCGCCGTCTTCATGATTGTCCTCCATGTAGCAACTATTACAACTACTTTGAAATACTACTCAACATGAAATTTAAAGACAACCATAAGGCTCCCGCCGGTTGCCACAATACAATAATGATCATCTCATACATAGTCATCATCACATTATGGCCATATCACATCACCAAACCCCGCAAAAACAAGTTAGACGTTCTCTAATTTGGTTTGCATATTTTACGTGGTTTAGGGTTTTCGAGTAAGATCCAATCTACCTACGAACATGAACCACAACGGTGATACTAGTGTTGTCAATAGAAGAGTAAATTGAATCTTCACTATAGTAGGAGAGACAGACACCCGCAAAGCCACTTATGCAATACAAGTTGCATGTCGAGCGTGGAGCATATCTCATGAATGCGGTCATGTAAAGTTAGCCCGAGCCGCTTCATCCCACTATGCCATAAAGATGCAAAGTACTCAAACTAAAGACAACAAAAGCATCAACGCCCACAAAACCATTGTGTTCTACTCGTGCAACCATCTATGCATAAACCTGGCTCTGATACCACTGTAGGATAACGTTGCATAGAAAAAAAAAAATTCCTACCGCGAGAACGCAATCCAAGCCAAGATGCAATCTAGAAGATGGGAACAACGAGGAGATCATCGAGACTCACCCTTGAAGATTTCCAAAGCCTACAAGATGAGGCTCTTGTTGCTGCGGTAGACGATCAGTTGCCGCTTGCAAAAGCGCGTAGAAGATCTTGATCACGGCGCCACGAACGGGCAGCACCTCCGTACTCGGTCACACGTTCGGTGTTGATGAAGACGACGTCCTTCTCCCCGTTCCAGCGGGCAGCGGAAGTAGTAGCTCCTCCTTGAATCCGGCAGCACGACGGCGTGGTGGCGGTGGCGATGGAGAACTCCGGCGGAGCTTCGCTAAGCGTTGCGGGAGAGGTGGAGGAGAGGGGGCGGCTAGGGTTTGGGAGAGGGGGGCGCCGGCCACTATAGGGTGCGGCCACCTTGTGGTGTTGGGGTGGCCGGCCCCCTCCCCTTGTCCCTCATTATATAGGTGGAACACCCAAGAGTTGGTCTACAAGTCTTCGAATAAGACCCCAAACCAAAACCTTCCATATGACATGAAACCTACCCAAGGTGGGATTCCCACTTGAGGTGGGATTCCCACCTTTCCTTGGGAGGGTGGCCGGCCACCTTTGGTGGAGTCCACCTTGGACTCCACCCTCTAGGGTTGGCCGGCCATGGTGGTGGAGTCCCTCCGGGACTCCGCCTTCCAAAGTGATTTCTTCCGGACTTTTCTAGAACCTTCTAGAACCTTCCATAAATGCACCGGATCATTTTCAAACACATAAAATGACTTCCTATATATGAATCTTATTCTCCGGACCATTCCGAAACTCCTCGTGATGTCCGGGATCCCATCCGGGACTTCGAACAAAACTTCGAACTCCATTCCATATTCAAGTTCTACTATTACAACATCAAACCTTAAGTGTGTCACCCTACGGTTCGCGAACTATGTAGACATGGTTGAGATCTCTCTCCGACCAATAACCAATAGCGGGATCTGGAGATCCATAATGGCTCCCACATATTCAACGATGACTTAGTGATCGAATGAACCATTCACATACGATACCAATTCCTTTTGTCACGCGATATTTTACTTGTCCGAGGTTTGATCATCGGTATCACTCTATACCTTGTTCAACCTCGTCTCCGACAAGTACTCTTTACTCGTACCGTGGTATGTGGTCTCTTATGAACTTATTCATATGCTTGCAAGACATTAGACGACATTCCACCGAGAGGGCCCGAGTATATCTATCCGTCATCGGGATGGACAAATCCCATCGTTGATCCATATGCCTCAACTCATACTTTCCGGATACTTAATCCCACCTTTATAACCACCCATTTACGCAGTGGCGTTTGATGTAATCAAAGTACCTTTCCGGTATAAGTGATTTACATGATCTCATGGTCATAAGGACTAGGTAACTATGTATCGAAAGCTTATAGCAAATAACTTAATGACGTGATCTTATGCTACGCTTAATTGGGTGTGTCCATTACATCATTCATATAATGATATAACCTTGTTATTAATAACATCCAATGTTCATGATTATGAAACTAATCATCTATTAATCAACAAGCTAGTTAAGAGGCTTACTAGGGACTCTTTGTTGTTTACATAACACACATGTATCAATGTTTCAGTTAATACAATTATAGCATGGTATATAAACATTTATCATAAACATAAAGATATATAATAACCACTTTTATTATTGCCTCTTGGGCATATCTCCAACAGAATGATATAATGGACATACACCCAAATAAGCGTAGCATGAGATCAAGTCATTAAGTTCAACTTGCTATAAGCTTTCGATACATAGTTACCTAGTCCTTCGACCATGAGATCATGTAAATCACTTACACCGGAAGGGTACTTTGATTACATCAAACGCCATTGCGTAAATGGGTGGTTATAAAGATGTGATTAAGTATTCGGAAAGTGTGAGTTGAGGCATATGGATCAACAAGTGGGATTTGTCCATCCCGATGACGGATAGATATACTCTGGGCCCTCTCGGTGGAATGTCGTCTAATTAGCTTGCAAGCATGTGACAAGGTCACAAGAGATGACATACCACGGTAACGAGTAAAGAGTACTTGTAGGTAACGAGGTTGAACTAGGTATGGAGATACCTATGATCGAACCTCGGACAAGTAAAGTATCACGTGACAAAGGGAATTGGTATCGTATGTAAATGGTTCAATCGATCACTAAGTTATCGCTGAATGTGTGGGAGCCATTATGGATCTCCAGGTCCCGCTATTGGTTATTGGTCGGAGAGGAGTCTCGACCATGTCTGCATAGTTCACGAACCGTAGGGTGACGCGCTTAAGGTTCGATGTCACATAAGTAGATTCGGAATATGAGATGGATACCGAAGTTTGTTCGGAGTCTCGGATGAGATCCAAGACATCACGAGGAGGTCCGAATGGTCCGGAGAATAAGATTCATATATGGGAAGTCATTTTCGAGGTTACCGGAAAAGTTCGGGATTTTTCGGTATTGTACCGGAGGTTCTAGAAGGTTCCGGAGGGTACCATAGTGGGGCCCACCTATCCCGGACGACCAACATGTACCGGAGGGGGTCACATAGGCCCACATGGGCCAGGCACACCAGCCCCCCAAGGCCCATGTGGCTGGATCAAGTGGATAAGATCAAATTCCTTGAAAATAGGGACTTAACATGGGGGGGGGGGGGGGGGTTGTCCCCCCTTGTTTTGGCCGACCCAAAGGCTTGGAGGAGGGGCAAAGGCAGCCCCCCACGCCTATATAAGAGGGAGGGGAGGGCTGGGGCGTAGCACATCATCCCCCCAAGCCCTAGCCGCCCCTCTCTCCCTCCTCCTTCTTCCTGCGCAGGCTTGGCGAAGCCCTGCAGGAATTTCTCTTCTACCTCCACCACCACGCCGTCGTGCTGCTGGGATTCCGAGGGGATCTACCACACCTCCGCTGCCCGCCTGGAACGGGGAGAGGATGGGCTTCATCGACACCGTACGCACGACCGAGTACGGAAGTCTTGCCGGATTGCAGCACAGGACGATCGACTACATCAACAACGAGATCTAATCTCGTAGGCTTTGGAATCTTCGAGGGTTAGTCTCACATGATCTTCTCGTTGCTTCGATCTTGGTAGATTAGATCTTGGGTGTTCCATAGATTAGATCTTGGATTTATTCGTCTTGCGGTAGGAAATTTTTTGTTTTCTATGCTACGAACCCCATCATCATCCAGTAAAAGGCCAAAAGTACTAGCAAAATTATTAGAGAGAAAACTTATTGAAATTTGAGAGATACCATTATTGGATGGTGATGATGTATAGCTACTTTGCTTTTTTTTTGTGTGTTCTTCATTCTCTTCATCAACCTATTCCTCTTCTCTTTTCCAAAACAGTTTTTGTGACCATATATTTTCATTCATTCGAAGTAGTTACATATCAAAATTTTCATTATCATTATATATTAAAAATATCCCATAAAGGAATCAAATATGGTAAAAAAAAATTCTTTTGTAAATTTAATAAAACCACTAGGTCCACTTTTCAAAATAATTAGACAGCTAGCAGGCTGTACGTACGTGTTTGTTCATGCCAAGCAGAGCCAGTATATAATAAACCAAAGTAGGAAGCGTATAGTAGACATCTCCTGTGCTGGTGTAGTAGCATGCATGGCCACATGGAACCAAACACATAAAAAATAATCTCCTATATATACGCTCTCGTTGGTGTTGAGAATCTCCTGTGCGACGGTGTTGAGAATCCTGGCCGCGGACGCCAGAGGAGAGCAGCGCACGCCGGCGGAACTGCGACCAGCTCGGGCTCTGCACTCGCACTAGTGCCCTCTCCGCCGACGCATCCGCCGATGGCGCGTTGCAGTCCTTCCTCATCGACCAGCCGACCGACGAATCTGATCTAGCGGAGGATCCACGGGGCGTGCGTACGGCCGCGAGGCATGTGCAGGGACGGTTGAGGACGGGCCGACGGGAGCCACCGCCGTCATCGAGGAGAGGCAGGACTGTGCGGTGAGAGATAACCAAACAGGAATTGCAACCCACTATTTGGGAATTGAGGGATAAGCTGCTAGCTGCTTTGAGATTCACGTTGCCAGGTGTTAGCCTCCAGACTGGGTCCAGCCATCGGGTGTGTACGACCAGGTCGTATAAGATTTCTTTCCCTTAATGCCAGCTCCTATGTAGGGCTGCCTGTATATGTTCCATGTGGCAGGTTGTCTGTTTTTTTTTCAAAAATTATTTGTAAATTCCTAAACCCGATTAAATATATGATGCTATGAACATATTCAGGTAGTACTAGTACAACTTAGCCGCTCTCAGGTTTTGTTGGCTAGCGTACAAACTAGCTAGCAAAGCCCCAATATGGTACACACGTACTATTCTACGAATGTAGTGCTAGTACTGGTTTTTACACCTACACGATTTTTGCAAATGAAATATCCGGTAATATATACTACTATATAGATAGTCAAACTCGATTGATCATGACATGAATAGCACACTTGCACGGTGAACCTGGGCTATAAATAGCATCCCAAACAACCCAAGAAAACCATCCCAAGCTAGCAAAGCCTACCAAGCTTGTAAGATCCACCACTCGAGCTAGCTACAGCTTCAAGCATAGCAATGGCGTCCACCACCCTGGCCCTCTTCCTCACCGTGAACCTGGCCCTCCTCGCTGCCACCGCGCATGGTTGTGGATCATACTGCTCCAACCCCACCCCGGTCCCAACCCCACCGATCGCCGTCCCACCGCCGGCTCCGGTGATCCCGACGCCCGTGCCCCCGACGCCGTCCAGCGGCGGCGGCGGCGGTACCTGCTCGATCGATACGCTGAAGCTGAGCGTGTGCGCCAACGTCCTGAACCTGCTCAAGCTCAACCTCGGCGTGCCGTCGACGGAGCAGTGCTGCCCGCTGCTGTCTGGGCTCGCCGACCTTGACGCCGCCGTCTGCCTCTGCACCGCCATCAAAGCCAACGTCCTCGGCATCAGTCTGAACGTGCCCATCGACCTTGTCCTTCTCCTCAACCAGTGCGGCAAGACCTGCCCCGCCGACTTCACCTGCCCAATCTGATCCATTGCAAGCCATGCATACGATATATAATTGTCGACGTCAGGGTCATCTCTGCATGCAAAGCATATTCTTAACTAATCTTTGCATGTCATATAATTTCCAGTTCATCTATGTATATGTCGTCAGTGCATGCATGCATGCTTAAGTTTGTTTCCTATCCTGCAGTGTGACTACGTATAAGTCACCATTGTATCTCGTTCTGGTATCTAAATGGTTAGTATATGTTTGTAAAATGATATATATGCGTATGTGCATGTGTACGTGGAATAAAAGTTTTTGTTCAAGTCGTGTGTACTCTACTTGTGACATATATGCCAGCATGTATTGTATTTATGTTAAAAGGCATCACACATGAATCATGATCAGATCCACAATATATCTTCTTGTTCCACCATTCTTTCCTTTTATTTTATCGTGACAGTCATTTTATTTTGCAACGTCCCCCCACAGATCACTACCACACTGTACATACGTACACGTGCACATTAATTACTAGCTACTTCGTAACTCATACTACCTCCGTCCCAAGGAATAAGGCGCACGCGTATTCCAAGACGAACTTTGACCATAAAATTGAGCAACAAAATCTTGATTATATTATATGTAATTAGTATCGTTAGATTCGTATTGAAAAGTACTTTCTAATGATGCTAATTTCATACGAACAATCTTTATGTATTTGGAGTAATTCTTGGTCAAACAAAAAACACGTAAAACGAGGACGCCTTATTCCTTGAACCGGAGGTAGTATATACCTATACAGGTACCACCAGGAAACCAATATTTCTAATCTCCACCGTACCGTGCATGGTTTTCCAATATGGAAAGAACAATGGCTCTCTCTCAAAACCGAAGACCGATGATCGGCTGGATAACACGCTGATGTGATCAGTGAACTAAACTAATTTGAAGATTTATGTGGGCGATTAAATATATTTCGAAGATTTATGGGATATTTTAGGCACATTTTACATTCAATATTTTACATTAAACCAGATATTTTACTAGTTTGAAGATCAGCACAATAGCAGCTTCTGCAGTAGGTCAATCTAAAGTCTAGTTTAAAGTGTCGAGAAAATACAATCTAGATTTTCGAGGATCACAAATATGGTTCAAACTGAAATTTTCTCTACATAGACACATGGACGTAATATATTAAAAAGATAGGTTTCCATTGTGATATATTAACTGAATCACCAAGGAAGACGAATTTAACTTCTTGGGTTATCCACATATCTACAATTATGTATAGCTACTCATAATTATCTAAATTGGTTCATCTAAATGTATGCATAGAGAATATGGATATTTATTATGTTGACTATCACATAATTTAACTTTTATTCGGATAGTACGTTTCTCTCTTTGGAAATTTATTTGATAATATATAGGATATTTTCCAGTAGTAAAAAGAAACTTTCAAAGATTTATATTCTACTAAAAAATGTCCTACATAGTACTTCCAAATGAATAAATTATTTAGCTTGTAAACTTCCCATGAGCTAGTCCTCTGCCTTCGAAATTCCAACAGTATTCATGTTAATTATCCAAAAACAGATTTTCCAAAATTGCAATTTCCGTGAAATCCAACGAGCAATGATGTCTCTTATATGTTCTGTTCTTCGCATTATTTAGTCATCATTCGTTCCATATAGCCTAACTCGTTTAATTATTTGATCCATGTTAAATGTTTAATTTCTACGATGAAGGAAAAGAACTGCTACCTACCAAATATCAGTGAAATTTCAATAGGATTGTTGCAAGGATTTTACAGACTGCCTATGCTCTGATGTATTCTAACGGAACTATAAAAATCTCAGAAAACAAATATAATTCTACTGTACCTAGTCCCTTTATTCGGGGTGGGGGCACCGGTGTTGATGAGATATATGACAAATTATGTACACACCAGATAGTTAAATGGGAACGAGGACGGAAAGCTGTCGATCTCCGTGGGAAACATACAGGGTTTAGCTATTAATACAGTAAAAATATCAGCTCCCGCTAGTGGTGGCATTTGGTCACAGTTCTTTCACTACAATATTGATCGATCATATAGACTACATTTTAGGGTCATATATCTATCGTTTGTGTAGAAAACTATGAAGATATTTTAGATAGGCAAATCCTTTAAATTCTAGATTGGCTTCAGTCTTTCTTTCTGTAGCCGATTTGTTCAACATTGATGCATGCCTGGGTTCCCTTGACTTATTTGAATAATCAGTAATACTCTCTCCGTCTATAAAAAATGTCTCATTTTTGTCAAAATTTAGATGTATCTAGATCCATTTTAGTATCTAGATACATCCAAATTTATTCGAAACTAAGACATGTTTTTATAGATGGAGATAGTATATAGTTTCTTACATCTACGATGCAGAGGATGAAGACTGGAGTGATCTTTTTTCAAAAAAAAAAATCAAGGCATTTATTTATATATTCCATGCATGGAGTATATATTCATGTCCAATAATAGAATATAGCTGCTGCCTATACCGAAATTCGTGCGAGCATACAATATAACCACTACCTATAATATTGAAGAAATTATGATGTTATTCTTGACAAAATCGAACATGTGTGCTTCCCTCGTGTATGTGTTTACTGTATTAGCTATAAAATTATTTGGGAAGGAAATAAATTTTTTTACTGAATCTCTGGTCGGGCAACTTCAACGCGAAATGCTGGATGCTGGCGGGATATATGACAAAAACAACTGATAGGGAAATATGGGGACAATGACAGAATGCCATCGATCTCCATGGGAAACAAGCCATTGCCTGGCTGCTGATCCTATAAAATATCAGGTCTTGTAAGAGGATTCAGTTGCGCTCAGTCCTCTCACTGAAATATTGACCAATCGGATACACTACCCCTTTTTTGTCTCCCAATTTAAGTTGTAAAATGTCTACCGATCTCTATCTAGGGTCAAAGTCTGGGAAAGTTCTAGAACTTCTTGAGGCTGGCGAAGTACTGGCAGTCGATTTGACTCACTGTTTTGTACACATATGGGAAATTCAACCAGCTCGAGAGAGCGAGTTTTGGATGCATCCTACCACGTACGTACATCGCTCGACCGCACGTATACATGCTAGGTATCTAGAGAGCTTCTCTGCCCTATGGATGGAGATTGACGTGCATACTAGGCAACCCTGCCGACATAGATAGACTTGATCGACCAGAGAAAACTGGTATAAGTGCAATAATGCTGACCAATTAGATGTATATATATATATGAGCATATACCACTATCGATCACTGGTTGCTGCATGTTTTGGGGTAAACGTTAAGCTAGCAATCCGCCTGATAACGATCGATTAAGACGTCAAATGAGCAGCAAATCCATTCAGAGAATTAGTAGCCGTACATACGCCAAGCTAGAGATCTGTTGATCGTGTGAAATGAAGAAAAAAGGTCTCCGTTAACCACAGCATGAGAGACGCTATGTTTGACCTAACAGCTAGTGCACTGTGTACACAATACTTACATGCATGCATCCATCTTGACCCCTATAGATCGAGAAAACCCCACATCCGTCGGCCACCTCTCATTTTACTGTTGGTGCACTCATTTTACCAATCTTCACAAATTTATACTGGGAGAAGCAGGTACACTTTGATACCACACTAAAAAAATTCAGTTGATGATATTTTAATATGTTTGAACGTTCCAAAGAATGCTTGAATCACTACATTTGCGACATTACACCACATATACTAGAAAAATTAAAATATTACTCCCTCCATTCTAATGAATAAGGCGCTCTCGTTTCATATTTTATATATAATTGGTATCACTAGAAATTATTTTCAATACGATTCTAACAATATCAATTATATACTATATAGTCGAGATATTGTTGTCCAGTTTGTTTAGGCCAAGTTCAACTTGAAATATGAATGCACCTTATTCAAAGAAACAGATGTAGTATGAAAATAGGTTTAGCAAACCATTCTAATGATGCCAAATGCAGAAACATTCATGAGTCTCATAGTAGCATTGTATTTTTTATTAGGTTAGTTTCATTATATGGTTTAATTTGTTCTTGCACTATGATATCCTTTTGCGCGTCTAGCTTCCGTTACTTCGCCAAGTGGTTGTAAACAAACCAAATCGTATAAAATCATATATACTCCTAATACTGGTGAATACATAAAGATTTAATCCTTTCACATATAGATGGTCTCCGATATGAATATTTAACCAGCTCTTTTTGTAGACAGGAGATAGTAGAAAATTATGAATATTTTTTGTGCCAAAGTTTCACCATATAACTCGACAAAATTTTGGTTTGTAGCTTATGCTTTAAAAACATGCCCTAGAAAAGACATATTCTAAATTTTCTAGGAAATTTTCTACTAACCTCAATGATACTACTATATGATTTAGTCAATCGGAAAAGGGTATACCATAAGGTGGGCCTCTTTTACCTCGGGCGCATGCTCACCTTGCAACTTGTCTGACTAATACTGCCAGGCTGTCTGACCACCAATGCAACTAGTTCAATACATATTCTTGATTTGTAAGTTTTTCTTAGAACTCTTGATTTATAACTGACAAGTGATGATATGACTTCACTATGAATTCTCCAAGGAATGTGTGTCGCATAGCGCGGCATAGGTAAAAAAAATGCTGGTCGTATATGTGACCTTTGCTTGCTGCGTGCCTAAGGTCCATGCATGAGATGAGAGGATCTACTAGTGGAAAACGGGGCTATAGGCCCGGTCCATTTGGGCCTTCAGTCCCGGTTTTCAAACCGGGACCAATAAGGCGGAACTAAAGGGTCCACCCTTTAGTCCCGGTTCAAAGTTGCACCGGGCCTAAAGGCGGCGCCACGTGGTGTGGCCAGGAAGCTCGCGGTGGATGGCCTTTGGTCCCGGTTCGTGGTACGAACCGGGCTCGTGGTCTCTGCCGCGGCAGAGAATTGCTATTTCTCTGCCGCGGCACAGGTTTCGGCTGTAGCAACGTTTCTCTGCCGCGGCAGAGTTTCAGCAATGCATATATATCATTCAAGAAACCACAAAATATCGTCGTGAATATATATAGACATCGTCAACAGTACACGTAATGCATGCATATTTACAATATAAAGCTAGTTGGATCTCTTTACTAAATCTATTAGCCTCTACGGAGTTACTCCATATCTATGACCTTCGCATAGTGCTCTCCACCTTGGGTAATGACCTCGGTAATAAAGAATCCCGCGATTTCCTCTTGAATTGCTCGTATTTGGGCCTCCGTTATGAGAGTGTCCCGTGGCGTTTCATCTATATTTAAAAAGGAGATCAATATATGAATGGAACTCAATACAATAGATGGTACTAATTAAGATAATTGTGAGAATTTGTTATCGTACACGAGTGTGGTGTATACGGGCATCCCCACCCTTGGGACAGGCCATGTCACGAATGAAGGTGCGGACGTAGTATCCACATAAGTTATTCCCGGGTTCTGCCTCATACACTTTACCAAAAAATAGTTCGATCAAACTAATAATCAAGCATCGTATTGAAAGTAAATATCATATATATAGAGTTTCACGGACATAGATATATAGTACTACTTACAGGGTAATCTTGAAATGTAAGCTCTGGTTTCCATGTACCCGGAACAGTATTGATGAACCGTTTCTATGTCCTGCCCGGCAAGAAATAATGAGTAAATGAGTTATTGATTAGTTGATGAAATCGTCGAATTAGAACAGATGAAGATGCCAATAAGAAATTGATTGAAATTACCTCTGGAGGATGGCAGCCATGTTCGCCCATTCCGCATATTCTTTACGTTTCGAGTCCATGACATTTACGACTCCTTTGTGAAGATCAATGATTAGGAGAATAAAGTGGAATCTGCACAAGCATAGCTCAATGATTACGAGAATAAAGTGGAAGGTGCACAAGCAAAATGTATGTTATATATAACACTCACTTGAAGTTGTAGGGAAAGAATATATCCTGTTTGTTTGCTTGTTTCACTAAAAACATTAACATGTTGTCCTCTGTGTTCTTGGGGTAGTCTCGAACCGTAACTTCATGAACTGTGTTTGGGTCTATGAACCCCATCGGTAGGAGCTTGCCTCTTTTGTATTCGAGCTTCTTCATTCTGCATAATTAAATGTATAGCGTACACAAAGAATATAGTGAGGATAATTGTTAGTGCAAATGAATGAGCGCTGAGCTACAGACTTAATTACATAAATAAATTACTTACGAGCGGTAGCAACCGATGACAGCTTTGTCGAGGGCATCTTGATTGAATAAGCGAAACAGTTCTTCTAACTCAAGGTTTATCTCCTCGACCCCCGGAAGTAATGCTCATCTCTAAGATACACCGTGAGGTAGCGATCACCTCTTCGACGGGCTTTCGAGTACCGGTCATGCAACCTTCGCATCTGAGTCCCTAGACGAGCGAGCTCGCCAGGTTTGACGAGATCTTTTCCGTATTTATACTTGTTTACCACTTGAGCCGTTGGATAGTAATCTTCGTACTCAATTGATGCTCCCTGAGCTCTAGCATCCCGTTCGATCATCGATGCCGTCTCTGGATCATGATAGGGCTCCACGACGAAGTGGGCTACGGCCTGAATGTCCTGCATTTTATCAATTACAGATGAAAAGGATAAAGTTGTTAACCTCGATGAAGAAGAAAAAAACAAGTTAAGTGTGGCTTGATTTGTGTAAACTCAAGTGGCAAATCCTCTTAAGCATTTCATCAAACACCTCTTGTGCATGTGAAGAAGAGAGGAGAGCAATACACCCCTCTTGTGAAGAAAGTGAAAAAATGGCCAAGTGTAGCTCACACTTGGGCAGGGCAAGGTAATATAGCCAGATTGGGGACCTTGTCCCGGTTTGTAACACAAACCGGGTCCAGAGGGGGGGGCTTTGGACCCGGTTTGTATTACAAACCGGACTAAAGGTTTCCCACACCTGACACGGCCTGCCGCGCCCTGCCGTGGACCTTTTAGTCCCGGTTTGTATTACAAACCGGGTCCAAAGACCACTACCGGACAAGCTCTGGGCTAGTTGGGTCGCCCTGAGCAAAACGAACCGGGACCAATGCCCACATTAGTCCCTGTTTGGTTCTGCACTGGGACATTTGATTAGGACCAAAGGCCTCTTCTCCACTAGTGATCGCCCAGATACGCGTGACCCGATCGACACGGTAAAGTGTATGGAACGCATCCGTCGGCACATCAAATCAGCTAGGAGCTAGCTAGGACCCATCCATGCTGCATCAAGTTGGTGATATGTTTATATGCTGAGCTGTACACACTCAGCTCGATCGCTTGGTTGAAGATTGAGCATATACCTAATTAACCTATTGATTATTTCTTGCAAATTTAATAGCTTTCGTACGTACGTACCTGGATTATTTATATAAGGGTGCATTTTTGTTTGCTAATTGTTTTTTAATATGCTGGGAAAGAATATGTACGTGTTGGATAGTGAGTGAGGTGGCATATCAGATATGAGCGTCGTGGCTTATGATAAATCATGCGGGACATAATGATCACTCATCTTCATATGTATCCAAGATTAGGTTCCGATTAATCCCTCCCGTGACTTGCAAGTGGCTCTTCGTGTCCTCCAGCTGGGCAGCTCATCGTTCTTCTTTTTGTCGCAGTTTTTCCTGTGTCACATGATAGATAAGCAATGACGATAACCTTTGGGCAATCCATTGGCAATTTTGCCATTGGCACGTCGGAAATTCAGACTTGTCATCTGACCACACATGGGAAAATCGAACGGGCAGTTATTGCCACACATGGGGCTCTGCATCGAAATGACAAAGACTAGAAACTACCTCCATTCTAATCAATAAGACTTATATAATTTTCTTAAGTCAATACATATGATATTTTATATGATCAAACTTTCAGAAAAATCTATCAACAAATATGATATTCTATAGATATTCTATAGATATATATCATATCAAAATACATTTCATGATGTATCTAATGCTATTAGTTTTGTATTTTCCATGTTATTGTTTCTATTAAAAAAAATTAGTCAAACTTAGATGGTTTGACTTTTTAAAAAATAATATAAGCCTTACTCATTGGAATGGAGTTAGTATTTTGAGAATTCTGCATTTACGGACCATTTTCTGCAAATTTAATGTCTTCAACACCTGTTAAATCATGTGCATGTGCGTTATTAGCTATATAAGCTCCTTTAATCTCTATGCTCACTCAAGTTTTTCTTTATAATTCGAAATGGTGGGGGTAGTAGTAGAAATCATAAGCGATTGATTAGACATTAGTTCTTAAAAGATGTTCATGCATTTAGGTAGTACTTATTAGTGAAATATTGACGCAATGCAGTGAAAAAGTCGCGCTGTATGCCACCAAGACGTTTGTCTCACTGGTTGGTACATACATGAATTCTACCATAATAACATGGAACCAAATGGGAGGGTATTCCGGTTACACAATTGGTTCGTCTCCCAATAATGCATGCAAAGTCTAGGGGGCCATCCCCCCCCCCCCCTCCTCCCTCCCCCCTCACTTGTACATACCCTAAATTAAATGTTGAATAGATCTTATACATAGATCTGCATTGAGATTCTATAAATTATTAAATGTGATGAGAATATGATACTACTATATAGTATCATGCATTGTAAAGATAGTATCATATGTATGATACTAGTATATGTTTCTATCCACTGTGACTAATATAAGCATAAAAGCTATGTTCTTTTGTGCATGGAACATCACCTTTGATGTATAAAGATTTCCTTCTTATTTCTTCCTTGCCCTCCATTTAATATTTTCATCTTGACATTCACATGCATTATCATTACGCACTGCAGAATTCGGCACCTTCAGTGTGGCCAGGCGAGAGCAACGAGCAGGCGGTTGTGCTGATGCTCGCCACTGAAAAAAGCATCCTCTATGGCTCTATTGGTGCAACATATTAAGCTTCTAGGATACTCTTTTCAACAAGCAGGGGACTCATCTCCTCTATCAGTCATATCAGTGGCACAATGGATTTTATTTTTGGGAGCGGTCAGTCCTTGTATAAGGTACTGCAAATTATCATCTTCTACTATTTCCTTGATCGCACCGGCAACCTTTTCTTTAGCAAATTCGGGAGGGGAGGCCCCTACTTTTGTTTTTTATTAGAAAAATGTGTCTCCGGCACAAATCAGAGGACTTTTACGGAGTCTCATCAGGGAGATACAAGGGGGATACAAGAGAGAATCAGACACACACTATACATGCAAGCTGATGTGGGAGGAACCCAGTGGATCCTCCTAGTTGATGCCCGATCTTTCACAGCGAGAACCTGGGGTAGAGATTCCTCCCAACAACGCGATGAACGCAGCCTGGAGAAGAGGGAACGAATCCAGCAAGCAACGGATTGATGAATCGATACGCCTCAAACCTGAGCTAGACAATCCTTGATGAACACAAGAACCTTCGCAGCGGATATAATATATAACGGCAGCGCCGTACCCCCGGAGGGATGATACACGTGAACACACGCAATGGGAAAAACCCTAATCTTGAGACTAAACTTGTTCTTACCCTAAACCCTAGCCGTGCCATCTCCTTATATGAGAGGGAGAGCTGGCCGGCCGGCCCCCTTATTGGGCCTAACCTAGTTCGACTTGGACAGGCCCAAGTCAAACAGACTCTATTAAAACCCTAGATGGCCCACGAGCATGACCTGGCTACATTATTTCCTAACATAGAATGAATGACACAACCTTAGACTTAATTATTACATGGCGTAGGTCGTCCTAGCGTGTCACTCCTGAATCCTTGATGGCGTACCACCTAGGTTGGTGGAGTCCTGAAATTGGGCTCCACATAGGCCTCCGTGCCCATATCACAAGCTCATTGTCACCACAACCATATAGACATTGGTCTTCGTTAGGTATGTGATGTTTCTTTAGAACTGACCTAACTTTTATACTTTTACTGCAATTACCACATGAAATTTTTTCCTTTAGAACCATCCCAAATTAAACTTCGCAAATGCGAGGGCATCATCTTTAATTTTTCGAATGTGACAATTTCTAATGAAAGGAATAACATAGTTTCATAGTTCACAAAAATAGATAGATATTGTTAGAACTTAGGATTATAGTTTGTATTGTAATCTATTGATATTTTCTCTATTAGATTGGAATTGTTTATTCTCATTTCAATCTGTTCAATCTGAATCTGTGAGAGTTTCCCTATCCCCCGAGTAAGGTTTGCATTCTAGAGCAGAATTAATGTTTAATAAACATTTTTTTATCTCTCTATATATGTTATAAATGAAATTAGAAACCCACTTGTTTTGACCAGTTTGCTCAAACATGCATATTTACGGATCAATATACTCAACCTATGATATGCCTATTACACACTTTATAATTTATATCGTAGCACATATTTGCATTTCCACCACGATCTAGCTGACTATGTGTGCTTTTTTGTTGATGCACCGACGTGAGTGTATCTTTTTGTAGGGAGAAATGGTAGTAGTGTTTTATTCTGCCTAATTTCCATCCATTTGAAGTGAGATCAAATCTGGTAGATATAGGTGTAGGTTGGCATTCATCATACCCTATCTATTGAATAATATATTTGGAATTCATAGTAGCTTTCCGGAAAACTATTCTACATATAGTCAAGGTTTTTTTTCTTCGGTTGGGTAAAATTACCTCTAGGCACCGAAATACCGGCTGGTATTTTTCCCGAGATATTTAAAAAGAATTCATAAAAAATTTAAAAATTTAGTAAACTTATTTATATTTGAGCAAATCATATTTATATAGGTAAATTTTGTTTGCTGCAAAAAAAAATTGATGTGAGATCCAATCAGGTAGATGTACATGTAGATCTTCATGGATCATACCCTGTCTTCTAAATTATATATTTTAAATTCGTGCTAGCTTTTCTCCAGCGGAATAAGTTCTATGGACAATCAATGTTTTTTTCTCGGTTGGGTAGGTAAAAATATTGCTAGTCGCCGTTCTGTGGACAATCAATGTTTTCTTTTCTCCGCTGGGTAAAAATATCTCTACTCACCATTATTTTTGTTCCTCGAAATATCTGAAAGATTGGCTGGTATTCCGCCTCAGATATTCAAAATGAATTCATTTTTTCTTCAAAATTTTACAAAAGTATTTATATTTGAGGAAAATATATTAATACCAGAATTTAGCAGGCAATTATAAACTTACATAGAGTATGTATATACTATGCGGATGGGTGCCGTATCGGCGTATATTATCACATCTATCATGTAACCATGGTCTAGCTAAGCTAGCTACAATGCTTAGTTTTCTTTTTTGCTGAACGGACGCTCCTACATCTACGTTGGAGTATCCTATCTGATTCCCCTTGTGTTGAACGGGACATGTTATAAGGAAACAAATCACCTAATTCTTGTTTTTTTTTTCTTATATGCTGAATGGATGAGGGCTGCATCTTGTATCTTATGGAAACAAATGACCAACAAAAGTTGTTTTTATTCCATAGTACATCACAACTATTATCTTGACGGTCCACCTGGTTAATTACGGGAGACCACATCCCGTGTCCGGTCGATAGCACCACACGGGGTAGTCTTATAACTATTAAAATAATTCAGGTAATGTATATAAAGGTATGCATGCCACGATATGTTATCATATGTTAGATCCGATGTGTGTACTAATTAATGAAACACATCTAGCATATTTGTTATGTAGATATTGCGGTTCTCATTAGAAATCATAGTCTTCAATTTTAGATCTAACTATCAAAAATAATTATGATGATGTGGATTAACGTGGTGTCTCTATTTAAAACATATGTATTTTGCTTTTAACATATAATAGATAGATAATATAAGCCTATATCTCAAAAAATAGATAATATAAACCTTATTCATTGGATAATAGGTCATTTTGGAGACATCAGGCACATAAAAGGTATTTTAAAATCTGGTACCTCGGGTCGTTTTCAGATGGCCGGGAACAAAAAAAAATGCAGTTTGCTTCATTATCTCTGGTGCCGAACTCAGGATCAAATCATCAGAGTGACAAGCGAAGGAGGTGGGGTGGAGCTTTTTTTTAGATTAGAAACCTTTTTTTATTGGACTTCGACAGAAAAATAAATAAATAAATAAAGCCATCTAGCGGTTCTGCTAGCCACAATTCGGGACCAGGATCATCTACCACTGCACTAATAGCTACTAGCTAGAGTATATGAGCTTCTTTAATGGAGCCTTCGTTCATGGCAGAACAACACATGATCAAACTCACTCTTAGAAACTTCGATGTCTCGGACAACATGTGCATACACACCCATGGTTCCTTCCTCGATTTTCTGAACCACTGTCCGACAGTCGAATACGCCTGGCATTGATGTCACTTGCGAGGGTGATCGCCTCCCGGCATGCCAGTTCTTTTAGTGTCTCCTGGTCAGGTTGCCCATTAGAACCAGCGGTAACGCTGCTATAAAAACTAGGTCTTTTTTTTGAGGAAAATAAAAACTAGGTTGTCCGATCGTGCGAAACAGGTCGTGGCCCATGAAGGTCTTTGTACCTAAGTTATTTTATCCAGTGCTGAAACGGACTGAGGTCGGCCCATAAATGGAGCTCACCTGTACGAATACATATAATGATATAAGCCTCGAGAATCAAGTACATATATGGGCCAAGTTGACTAGCGTACAGTTCTTCAGCTCTTCTTTTCTCTCAAGAAACATAGCCTGAAAAAAAAGGTTGATCAAGAAACATGCTATTATGAACTCTCATATTATTTTCTATTTTTTACAAACATGATATTGTAATTAAAAAAGCATACCAATTACACCAGCCTTTGCATCAATATAATGTTAAGAACTAGTCGAGACATCAAAAATTCACATACGAATCCAACGATAATAACTATGCACAATATAATCAAAATTTTGTTACTCAAATTTTCAATCAAAATTCATCTTCAATTGTGCACAAGTCTTATTCATCGAAACGATGATAATATATAGGAAGAACATCAATTGAACATGCATGCATGAACTTTATAATTTTGCGCGTGACCTCGGAGTTAGACTAGCCCTAGAAAGTCATATGCAGTTTTCTCCCAAAGATCTATACTAACCATGTTCCTAATTATAGGACAAAATTTCATATAATAAGGGATTATGGATAGAGGTCATACCTTTTTGGAGTTACCTTTTGATTTTTTTTCTACAACTCTCGTGAACATCTGTAACAAAAAAAGAAATTTATAAAATTATGTAGTAGAATGCTACTACTCCCTCTGTCCCACTTAAGTTGTTCAAAATTTAACTAGATTTGGATGTATTAGACACCTAATAACATCTAGATGCATCTAAATTTTGATAAAATCTTAGACAAATTTCATGGGACGAAGGAAGTACTTTGTTTGAAGGAAAAAAATAACAAGACAATGGAATAACGATCGACATTCTTAAGCTTTGATACTACTAGTTTGTTGACGAAAACAATAAAAAATGAACGTAGGTAAGATGCCTTAAATTTATACGGTTCAAAGGATAAGGCACGTTACCACACAGTAGTCAAGTCCGACAAAACCGATTGGTCGAGAAACCCGACGACGCAACACGTACATATTGTTGCATGCGTGTGCCAGCCAGACAGAACTGATGATACGGTGAGGGGATAACCTTGATGAACGTGCACGCACATATGTCGCCAAAAATGCACAGCTAAGCTAAGGTAGTAACCAAACCATGGGCAGACCATGCCCATGCACATATGCTTAGAGCTAGCATCTCTAACAGAGTCCGAACTCGCGGCCGAAACTGAAAAAGTCCAACGAAATTAGGGGTTCGGTTTGGAGATGGGCCAGAACGAAGCCTGCGGTCGCGGCCTGGCCCGTAAAACGAGTTCGGGCCCCCGAAAAATCGAGCGGACGCCCCGTATTAAAAGGGGCTGCAGAGAGGAGTTCGGTTTGTAAACCCTACTCCCCTCCGCCGCATTCACTCCCGCCGCCACCTACCTTCGCTCCGGCGAGCGATTCCCCCCCCCCTCCGACGCTGCTCCGCCGCTTCGGCCACCACCCATCAGTCTGAAAATGAGGAGTTTAAGAAGCGTGGGTAGGGGAGATGGCCGAATCGGCGGCGGAAGATCACCTCGGCGCCCGACGGGTGTACGGGTGGAGGTGGAGCGCGCCAGGCGGTCACGCTTCGACGGCGCATGGAAGCGGGCCGGCCGGAAGTGGCCGGAACTAATGGCGCGCCGTCAAGCGCGCGAGGAGGCGGCTGAGGAAGGAGAAGCGGAGGCGCCCCCGCTGTCGGCTCGTGCAGCCCGCCGCTGTCGGCGCTGCCCCGCGCGGCAACGACGACGACGACGCCGACGGGCCGCCACTAGCATGCGGGAGCACCTCCGAGGCGGCGGCCTTCGAGGTGGCGGCGCTCATCGTCGCCTAGGAAGAGGCGACCAAAAACCCTCCGCCGACGACATTAAGCGCCCCGATGACAGTATAGTCACTCCGGGGACTAAATCTAGTATAAATCAGGCCCCTAGTATCCAACGTAGGTCGAAGATGCATGTATTTTGCCCCTATTATTGTAAATTATGAACGAATTCAGCTCGATCGGATGAAATCGAGTGCAATCGAGAGTTTCGATTTCCCGCGATGTTTGATTTCCGCGTTTCCGAATCACGTTTTCGGTTTCTGTTCTGGCCCGTGACTGAATCCGCTCGTAATTTGTTTTTCAGGAGACTGAACTCACTTTTATCGGTTCCGAAAAATAGGGGCTGAGATGCTCTTAAAGGAACGAGAAGACAACTCCAAGCCCTGTTTGATGTTTCTGCCTTATCTGGACCGTCCAATCCATGTTTAAGATTTGTGGCACAATTTTCTGTATTTACCCTCAATTTCAGCGATTTCTATTTATTCGCTCCCTAATATTTTGTGTACAATAAGTGTGTAGTGAGTGTATAACCCATGTATCTACGTACTTTATGACATTCTATACACCTACTGATTCACCATTCTAGCAAACATATTACGATGATTGTAATATGGTTGCATGTAAGAACTAGCACAAAATAAAATTTAAGATCGACCTAATTTAATTGGATGTGTACCTTCGTTCTCATTTTATGTCTACATGTTTGTGTCCATGTGAGAATTACAGGGTACCAATATTTGGGTTTGTGAGAAATATATTCCATGTATAGATTTTCCAAATACATGAAATAAATTAATAAAAAATATTACCAAGGGGGTTTTTATGCAACTTGGATCAGGATCCAAAAAGATATACATTATGCAAATAGAATCAGATCCAAAAATGCTCAGATTAGGACAAACGTTATGAAGATCAATGGGGTAGAGGTGATATGCCACACTTGGGCCACTGAGATGTGGTATGCCCTACGCTGGCTTCCCGATTGTACTCACGAATTGCGCTGCTCCAAGGTTTATGAGGGGAAATGAAAAGGATCAATGGGGCGAGACAAAGAGGGGGTAGAAAAGTATACGAGATCTGAAGATTGTCATCAAAGTGTACAAATGAACCTTCGGTATTACACAAGGAGGCGAGGAAGATGTACAAAGTACAACGGTGCCAGGCTGTATGCATTCTAGCTATGCAGAGGCCAGGTGTAAGCTTGTCAACTTTATCTTCGAGATACGAATTTCCGAGTAATCAAACGTCATGTATTGAAAGAAAAATAACAAAGTATAGTCCTGGAGGGAAAATAGGCAACATATTGAGCGTTGGATATGGCATAGACCCCAAACAGGTTGTGAAATCTCCGCATTGGCGAAGGAGGCGACTTGCATGCATGAACTTTATACATTATGGTGAACTTAACTAGAATCAGAAAACAAAATGTTATCTTGAAGACTTGAACCATGTGATCGTGTTGGGCGGTCAATCAGGGGCGGTCGTAGAGGCAGCCAGCCGGATCGATGAATACGATGCAGGCTTGCGTTTTCCCCATGAACACGAACGTGCAAGCATTCCTGATTATTGCCTAGCTACGCATAGGGTTTCCATGACTTTTCTCATTGTCTCGTTCTTCGAGTGAGAGCCCATACCGGACGGCCGGCTGGCCAGATCGAGTTGCGCTGCACGTACGTACATACCTCGGCGACGGATCGTCGGTAGCGCGCGCAAGACCATCCCTGCCGGGCGATCGGTCGATCACGGGACGCACTGTAGATCTGCTAGCTGAGAATGAGTGAACCTGACGTGATTTGACGAGGCGCCTGATCGGAATGACACGCACTCACTCACAAATCACCAAAGCAGCACCGCAGCAGGTGTACTGCAAAGCCGGAGCTACAGACCCACAGTGGTATAGGATGCTAGAGATACAGAGCCGTACCTCATCTTCTCCCCCGGCCAGCACTACACTGTGATCGATGGCCCCGGAAATGGCTAGCCCTCCAAACACCTCCCTTGTCGTCGTCTCCTTCCTTCCCCAACCCCGAAGCCAGCTCACATGCACGCATCGTCCTCTTGCGCATGTAGCCGCCAGCTAGCTAGCCCTTGCTCCCCAGTCTTCACATGGAGAGCGATCCACTGAGCTAGTAGTAAAATACCTTCGCTGTAGACAATGTCGTAGCTAAGCCAGGAGCAAAACCCTACCCTTCCTTCTTGGGCTATAAGTACCAGCCCCAGCTCCCTTGCTGTGCCACACCCAGGCAGAGCAGTGAGCTGATCTATAAACCCCTGCACACAGTAGCTAGAAAGGCGGCCATGGCGAAGAAGGTGGCGGTGATCGCCACGCTGCTTGCCCTGAACCTGCTCTTCTTCACCTTCTCCGACGCATGTGGCTGCCAGTGTGGAGCCTGCCCTAGTCCGGGCGGAGGCGGTGGCGGTGGCGGGGGAGGTGGTGGTGGAGGACGAGGCGGAGGTGGCGGGAGCGGAGGCAGCGGCGGCAGCGGCGGCAGCGGCGGAGGAGGGAGTAGCGGAGGTGGAGGCAGCGGTGGTAGCGGAGGCGGCGGTGGAGGCAGCAGCGGAGGTGGCGGGTCAGGAGGAGGTGGCAGCGGAGGTGGCGGGTCAGGAGGAGGCGGCAGCGGCGGCGGCGGATCGGGAGGAGGTGGCGGCGGCGGCGGACGTGGAGGGCGGTGCCCGGTCGACGCGCTGAAGCTGGGCGTGTGCGCCAACGTGCTCAACGGGCTGATCAACCTTGAGCTGGGCACGCCGCCGAAGAAGCCTTGCTGCACGCTGATCCAGGGCCTCGCTGACCTGGAGGCGGCCGTCTGCCTCTGCACCGCACTCAGGGCCAACATCCTGGGCATCAACCTCAACGTGCCCATCGACCTCAGCCTCCTCGTCAACTACTGCGGCAAGAGCGTCCCCAGAGGCTTCCAGTGCCCATAGGCATCCATATCCTTCCTTCAACTATATACTGCCTACATGATCTGCTTGCATTGCATTTGCATGCATGATCTGCTTGCTTAATTTACCACTTCGTATTCTATATTTGCGTCTGCATGTCCGCGTCTGTGGGATGATATATGTTGTAGGCACTGCCCATAGCTGTTGTTATGCTTGTGGATCGTCCAGCTAGGTTAGACACTATGCTTCTGGATGGAGTTCTCATATATGATCTCGTGCAACATGTACCGCTAGCTACGGCTACTAGTATTTGCTTGAACAAGAGGTTCCGCTTACATTTCCTCATAATTATAATAAAAGTGATCTTATATTGTCAACAGGTGTGTGAGCTCTAGCATTTTGTACCTTAATTAATTCGATTTTTGTTGCGCCTTTGATTTCTAATTAAGAGTCTGTAAATTCAAGTGTAATTTGTGGATGATTGATTACTCTGTTACTAGTTCAGATCGATCCATCTAAGAGCATGTCTAACAGACCCCGTATTTTTCTACCCCTTAAAACGTGAGTAGAGGGCCCTGTATTCGATTTTGAGCGGGCGAAAACTCGTCTGAGCTAGCAGACCCCGTATCCTTAAACCGTAAAATAGAATATTCCCAGAATATGCTAAATTAATTAATTTTTCTTTTTTTCTCATCTTCTCCCTTTCCTTCTTCCTCCTCCAACCAGCACGACTGCCCCAAGCCCCGTCCTGCCAGGCCGGCAGCCGCCCCCCGCCGCCGCCCCTGCGCGCTGCCCCGCTGCGGCCGCCGCCCCGCTTGCTGCCCCGCCCCGGCCGCCGCCCTTGGCGTGCTCCCCGCCGCGGCCGCCGCCCCTGCGCGCTGCCCCGCCACGGCCGCCGCCCCTGCGCGCTGCCCCGCCACGGCCGCCGCCCCTGCGTGCTGCCCCGCCGCGGCCGCCGCCCCCTGCGCGCTGCCCCGCCGCGGCTGCCGCCCACTGCGCCGCGCGCAGGCCTGCTCCCTACCGCGACCGACGCCGTCGGCTGCGCCGCGCGGAGGCGCTGCTCGGCGTCATCCAGCAGCAGCTCGGCGGGCAGCCCCCGGCGTGCTCTGCGACGCCGCCCCGGCCCCCTGCCGCGACCGACGCGAGGCACGGACGAGCTCCTGCAACCGTCGCTTGGTCCTAGCCCGCGCGATTTCCTGAAAGTTCAGCGCGCCACGAGTGAGGGGTTGGCCCTGTATTCAGCCTCCCGCCCCGCACAAGTAAGGGGCGAAGACCCGCCCCGTAATCGAAAACAGCAAAAATCGGAGCGGGGGCTGATTTTATGGGGTCTGCTAGACGGCCGGGTAGAGCCCTACCCCGTATATCGGCGGTTATTATACGGGTTTGGCCCTTTTAAGGGATCTGTTAGAGCTGCTCTAAGAATCCTCCGCGCGCGCGCAACCTGACATCTATGACGCGTCTCATTAGCTAGGACCGACCGCAACACGTATACAGTGCAACGTACGCGTACCATCCACGCGTATCATGAGGGCTCTCTTCAGTTAACTGCATCCATGTCTCGTGCTTAATTAACTTTGTGGTGAGTATGGACGCCCGGCCACAAATATTTTTCAATAAAGATAGCTTTGTTACTCAAAGTTTAAGCAATACACCCGGTCACAAGTTCTCTGCAAAGCTAAGATGTACACAGCCATCCAAAGAAGCACAGTATCATAGAAAACATTACAAAACAACACTCGTAAAAGCGTGAAGAGCCAATTATGCCATAGGAGCCGTAATCCTACGATTTTGGAGCAACCCATGTTGGACAGTAAACTCCTTGGCCATATTCTCCAATCGTGTAGACACCTCCGTAAAAAGGTCGCGGTCCTCCAAGCGCTAAAGCAACGACCATAAACCGAGCAAAATTGTACACCGGTAGATGACCTGCATAAGAGAAGATTTTTAATCATTAAAATTTTGTCATTCCTATATAGCCAAAGCGACCATATAATGACTATCGCTCCCACGACATTGCGTGGGGGTATAAGGTAGAACCTATCTTAAAGATTGATCATATAGACCTAGCGAACCGACACTGGAAGAAAAGGTGTTTTATTGTCTCCTCTCCGTGATAGAAAACACATTTTGTACACCTATGCCAGTTGCGTTTTGGAAGATTGTCTTTAGTAAGAACGACCCCACGACAAAGGTACCATGCAAAAACCTTAGTTTTCAATGGTATATTCATCTTTCAAATAGATTAATTATTTAAAACTAGTTGGATGGGTTTGATTAAGGCTTCTTGCATGGATCCTACCGAGAATACACCGTTCTTCGTAAGTTCCCGATGGAATTCATCAGACCCATGTACCAACTAGACTAAACCTAACATTTGTAAAAAAATCATTCCAAGAAGCCAACCGAGGTCCAATAACATCACGCTTGAAGATGGTGGAGATGTTTCCATCATCTTTTATAAAGTATCACCTTTATGATGTACAATATTGTACAAATCTAGATATTATTCTCGAAGGGTGGTGAACCGTATGGAAAAAAGAGTTTCTTAGTTGCCATAATACCGGCCCAAGAACTGTGAATCTCCAGATTTCCAAATAACCTGAGAAATCGTTTTTGAGCCAATATACTTTCTTTTGCCGTACGCCATTCGCAGTTAACAACCTAGCCAGCCATTTTCCTAGCAGGACCTTGTTCTTAACTTCAAGATCATTAACACCAAGTCCACCTTCATATTTTGAATGGCAAACGACGCTCCAGTTAGTCAACCGATATTGTTTCCTCTCACTATCCCCTTGCCAAAAAAAAATCTGGATCTAAAATAATCCAATCTATGCAAGACTCCTTTAGGCAACTTGAAAAAAGAATTCATATATAGTACCATGTTTGTCAGTATTGAATTTATTACGAGTAATCTTCCACCCAGATATAGAAATTTTCCTTCGAACTACTAAGGCGCTTCTGTAGTCTTTTCTCGACTATTTTCCATTCCGCTAGCGTGAGCCTCCGATAATGGATCAGAATGCCCAGATAAGTGATTGGAAAAGTGCCAAGCCCACATCCGAAAAGTTTGGCATATAGGTTGGCCCCGACATGGGCCTCAACAAAACAAAACAGTGCACTTTATGAAAATTAATCTTAAGACCTGACAAATGCTCAAATCTTGATAGTATTAACTTAGAATTTCTCGCTTTTTTCAGATCATGCGTCATAAAAAAGATTTGTATCATCAGCATATTGAAGAATAGACTGTCCTCCATCAACCAAGTGGGGAACCACTCCTTCAATCTGACCATCGACTATAGCCCGCTTAATTAAGATACCCAGCATATCCGCCACAATATTTAATAGCATTGGAGATAATGGATCGCCTTGCCTCAAACATTTATTTGCCTGAAAGTATTTCCCAACGTCATTATTGACTTCAATGGAAACACTTTCTCCAAAAATAAATTTATTAATTAAAGCGCTCCACTCTTCAGAAAAATGTTTCATTAGGAGAGTTTGTTGAAGAAAAGACCACTTTAGTTTATCATAGGCTTTTTCAAATTCGATTTTGAGAATAAATCCATTCAACTATTTGCGATGCAACTCATGAATTGTTTCATGCAAAGTCAGAACTCCATCAAGAATGTATCGACCTTGCATAAAAGCAATAGGGCGCACCACTTGATCAGCCACCACGTTGAGCCTAACAGTAGCTACTTTGGTGAAAATTGTAAAGCAAACATTAAGTATACAAATTGTTCTATTTTTTTAATCTGTTCCGCCTCGTTAACTTTTGATAGTAAGATAATCTCTCTAAAGTTATACGGAACAGTCCAAGTTGCACAACATTAAGTTCGGCATACAATGCCTCCAAATCACACTTGATAGTGTCCAAGAAGGTTTGGTAGAACTCAGCCGGAAAACCATGGGGCCTGGCGCCATATTGTGTTCAATTTTCTTCTAAAGACACTTGGAGAATGTCGTCTATCCTGGATTCATCCATGGAATGTCAGATCCCTCTCGGGTGCAAACAAACCTTTGTAATAGGACATAATGTACGACTTGAGCTGCTCATGTGCTTCAATCATGCCCTCGCCCTGAACCAGAGAACGAATGAGTTTCTTTGTGTGTCTGTCATGGCAACACTATGGAAGTATCTCACATTCGAATCTCCTTCCAGCAAGAATTAAGCCTTAGATTGTTGGTACCATTTAATTTCCTCCTCAGGTAGCAGACCAGGTAATTTTTAATTATACTGACTTTCAAGGTCAATTTCATGTGCCATCAACGGTCTCAATTCAGCGATTGCCTCTAAATCATCCATATAAGATTATAGGCTGGGTTTCTCATGTTTAAGCCGCCCATCATGTGCTGGGGCCACCCCCCAAGGTATCTACGCATGGATTGGGGTTGACTGATACGCGTACAGCACGCGTCCGTTGGGAACCCCAAGAGGAAGGTGTGATGCGTACAGCGGCAAGTTTTCCCTCAGTAAGAAACTAAGGTTTATCGAACCAGTAGGAGCCAAGAAGCACGTTGAAGGTTGATGGCGGCGGGATGTAGTGCGGCGCAACACCAGGGATTCCGGCGCCAACGTGGAACCTGCACAACACAACCAAAGTACTTTGCCCCAACGAAACAGGTGAGGTTGTCAATCTCACCGGCTTGCTGTAACAAAGGATTAGATGTATAGTGTGGATGATGATTGTTTGCAGAAAACAGTAGAACAAGTATTGCAGTAGATTGTATTCAATGTAAAAGAATGGACCGGGGTCCACAGTTCACTAGAGGTGTCTCTCCCATAAGATAAATAGCATGTTGGGTGAACAAATTACAGTCAGGCAATTGACAAATAGAGAGGGCATGACAATGCACATACATGATATGATGAGTATTGTGAGATTTAATTAGGCATTACGACAAAGTACATAGACCGCTATCCAGACATGCATCTATGCCTAAAAAGTCCACCTTCAGAGTTATCATCCGAACCCCTTCCAGTATTAAGTTG
Source organism: Lolium rigidum (assembly GCF_022539505.1). Lineage (NCBI taxonomy): Eukaryota > Viridiplantae > Streptophyta > Magnoliopsida > Poales > Poaceae > Lolium > Lolium rigidum. The sequence continues at coordinate 8,065,954 of NC_061510.1, read as the reverse complement.
TAAACAACGGACAATTGCATTAAGTATGGTGCGTAATGTAATCAATAACTACATCCTTGGACATAGCATCAATGTTTTATCCCTAGTGGCAACAAGCACATCCACAACCTTAGAACTTTCTCGTCATTGTCCCAGATTTAATGGAGGCATGAACCCACTATCGAGCATAAATACTCCCTCTTGGAGTTAAGAGTAAAAACTTGGCCAGAGCCTCTACTAATAACGGAGAGCATGCAAGATCATAAACAACACATAGGTAATAGATTGATAATCAACATAACATAGTATTCTCTATCCATCGGATCCCGACAAACACAACATATAGCATTACGGATAGATGATCTTGATCATGTTAGGCAGCTCACAAGATCCGACAATGAAGCACATGAGGAGAAGACAACCATCTAGCTACTGCTATGGACCCATAGTCCGGGGGTGAACTACTCACTCATCACTCCGGAGGCGACCATGGCGGTGAAGAGTCCTCCGGGAGATGATTCCCCTCTCCGGCAGGGTGCCGGAGGCGATCTCCTGAATCCCCCGAGATGGGATTGGCGGCGGCGGCGTCTCAGTAAGGTTTTCCGTATCGTGGCTCTTGGTACTGGGGGTTTTGCGACGAAGGCTATTTGTAGGCGGAAGGGCAGGTAAAGGGGCGACGCGAGGGGCCCACACGACAGGGCCGCGCGGCCAAGGGCCAGGCCGCGCCGCCCTGTGGTGTCGCCACCTCGTGGCCCCACTTCGTCTCTCCCTCGGACTTCTGGAAGCTTCGTGGCAAAATAGGCCCCTGGGCGTTGATTTCGTCCAATTCCGAGAATATTTCCTTACTAGGATTTACTGAAACCAAAAACAGCAGAAAACGACAAGCGGCTCTTCGGCATCTCGTTAATAGGTTAGTGCCGGAAAATGCATAAATACGACATATAATGTGTATAAAACATGTAGATATCATCAATAATGTGGCATGGAACATAAGAAATTATCGATACGTCGGAGACGTATCAGCATCCCCAAGCTTAGTTCTGCTCGTCCCGAGCAGGTAAACGATAACAAAGATAATTTCTAGAGTGACATGCCATCATAAACTTGATCATACTATTGTAAGCATATGTAATGAATGCAGCGATCAAAACAATGGTAATGACATGAGTAAACAACTGAATCATAAAGCAAAGACTTTTCATGAATAGTACTTCAAGACAAGCATCAATAAGTCTTGCATAAGAGTTAACTCATAAAGCAATAAATCAAAGTAAAGGTATTGAAGCAACACAAAGAAAGATTAAGTTTCAGCGGTTGCTTTCAACTTATAACATGTATATCTCATGGATATTGTCAATGTAAAGTAATATAACAAGTGCAATATGCAAGTATGTAGGAATCAATGCAGAGTTCACACAAGTGTTTGCTTCTTGAGGTGGAGAGAGATAGGTGAACTGACTCAACATAAAAGTAAAAGAAAGGTCCTTCAAAGAGGAAAGCATCGATTGCTATATTTGTGCTAGAGCTTTGGTTTTGAAAACATGAAACAATTTTATCATCGGTAGTAATAAAGCATATGTATCATGTAAATTATATCTTATAAGTTGCAAGCCTCATGCATAGTATACTAATAGTGCCCGCACCTTGTCCTAATTAGCTCGGATTACCAGGATTATCATCGCAATACACATGTTTTAACCAAGTGTCACAAAGGGGTACCTCTATGCCGCCAGTACAAAGGTCTAAGGAGAAAGCTCGCATTTGGATTTCTCGCTTTTGATTATTCTCAACTTAGACATCCATACCGGGACAACATAGACAACAGATAATGGACTCCTCTTGAATGCATAAGCATGTAGCAACAATTAATGTTCTCATATGATATTGAGGATATATGTCCAAAACTGAAACTTCCACCATGATTCATGGCTTTAGTTAGCGGTCCAATGTTCTTCTCTAACAATATGCATGCTCTAACCATTTAAATGAGTGGTAAATCTCCCTTACTTCAGACAAGACAGACATGCATAGCAACTCACATGATATTCAACAAAGAGTTGATGGCGTCCCCAGGAACATGGTTATCGCACAACAAGCAACTTAATAAGAGATAAAGTGCATAAGTACATATTCAATACCACAATAGTTTTTAGGCTATTTGTCCCATGAGCTATATATTGCAAAGGCGAATGATGGAAATTTTAAAGGTAGCACTCAAGAAATTTACTTTGGAATGGCGGAGAAATACCATGTAGTGGGTAGGTATGGTGGACACAAATGGCATAGTGGTTGGCTCAAGGATTTTGGATGCATGAGAAGTATTCCCTCTCGATACAAGGTTTAGGCTAGCAAGGTTATTTGAAACAAACACAAGGATGAACCGGTGCAGCAAAACTCACATAAAAGACATATTGTAAACATTATAAGACTCTACACCGTCTTCCTTGTTGTTCAAAACTCAATACTAGAAATTATCTAGACTTTAGAGAGACCAAATATGCAAACCAAATTTTAGCAAGCTCTTTGTATTTCTTCATTAATAGGTGCAAAGTATATGATGCAAGAGCTTAAACATGAGCACAACAATTGCCAAGTATCAAATTATTCAAGACATTTTAGAATTACTACATGTAGCATTTCCCGATTCCAACCATATAACAATTTAACGAAGAAGATTCAACCTTCGCCATGAATACTATGAGTAAAGCCTAAGGACATATTTGTCCATATGCAACAGCGGAGCGTGTCTCTCTCCCACACAATGAATGCTAGGATCCATTTTATTCAAACAAAAACAAACCGACGCTCCAAGCAAAGTACATAAGATGTGATGGAATAAAAATATAGTTTCGGGGAGGAACCCGATAATGTTGTCGATGAAGAAGGGGATGCCTTGGGCATCCCCAAGCTTAGACGCTTGAGTCTTCTTAAAATATGCAGGGGTGAACCACCGGGGTATCCCCAAGCTTAGAGCTTTCACTCTCCTTGATCATATTGTATCATCTCCCTCTCTTGATCCTTGAAAACTTCCTCCACACCAAACTCGAAACAACTCATTAGAGGGTTAGTGCACAATCATCATCTTCCACACTATACATCTAATCCTTTGTTACGAGCAAGCCGGTGAGATTGACAACCTCATCTGTTTCGTTGGGGCAAAGTACTTTGGTTGTGTTGTGCAGGTTCCACGTTGGCGCCGGAATCCCTGGTGTTGCGCCGCACTACATCCCGCCGCCATCAACCTTCAACGTGCTTCTTGGCTCCTCCTGGTTCGATAAACCTTGGTTTCTTCTCGAGGGAAAACTTGCTACCGTGCGCATCACACCTTCCTCTTGGGGTTCCCAACGGACGTGTGCTATTACACGCCATCAAGCATATTTTCTAGCGCCGTTGCCGGGGAGATCAAGACACGCTGCAAGGGGAGTCTCCACAATCCAATCTCTTTACTTTGTTTTTGTCTTGCTTTATTTTATTTACTACTTTGTTTGCTGCACTTAAACAAAACACACAAAAATTAGTTGCTAGCTTTACTTTATTTACTGTCTTGCATTCTATATCAAAAACACAAAAAAATTAGTTACTTGCATTTACTTTATTTACCTCTTGTTTATTTCATCATGTTTCCTCCTAATTACACTCTAAAAAAAATACCGGTAGGACAAGGGTCTATCATTGGAAGAGATAATATAGAAGAATTTTTCACCCATGTTAGTATGGATGAAGATTTTGAAGATATACCATTATTAAAAGTTGCTCCTACTTATGAAAGTGCTTCTGCTTGTTTAGTACACATGTTGGAAACTAGATTTGTTAATCTCAATCCCATAATACAACATATGTTTCTTACACTTTCTGATATGGAGATGGGAGAAAAGAGAAATTTTGTTTTAAAAGTCCTTGCTAGAGAATTTGAAGATATAGTTAAAGAAGCTAGAAAAGTTTTTATCAAGCATAAGAGGCTTGGTATGTTCCCTGATTTTAAAAGAACACTTGAAAAGATGGACATGGATAGAATAAGGTACACTAGTAATGTTAATGATGGTAAGGAAATTAAAGCACCGATACCTAGTAAGCTCCTAGGAATGCATGAAGCTCTAGAAAATAATTATGCTTGGCTTGTTCCTGAAAATTTGTTTGATGAGAATAGTAAGCCTAAAAGCGTACAAAGAGGAGTTACTTATATAGACCAGATACAATGCATTGTTGAGGAAACTCCCAACACCCAATGGTAATGATGCTGATGCTTCATCTCTTGATAATACTTGATTCACACTTTCGCGCCTAGCCGAAAGGCGTTAAAGAAAAGCGCTTATGGGAGACAACCCATGTATTTTACTACAAGTACTTTTGTTTTATATTTGAGTCTTGGAAGTTGTTTACTACTGTAGCAACCTCTCCTTATCTTTATTTTATTGCATTGTTGTGCCAAGTAAAGTCTTTGATAGTAAAGTCAATACTAGATTTGGATTACTCGCACGAAACAGCATTTCTTGCTGTCACGAATTTGAGCAGTGGTCTCTGTAGAAAACTCAGAAAAATCTGCAAATTTACGTGCGTGATCCTCAGATATGTACGCAACTTTCATTCAATTTGGGAATTTTCCATCTGAGCAAGTCTAAGTGCCTCTTTAAAATTCGTCTTTACGGACTGTTCTGTTTTTGACAGATTCTGCCTTTTATTTCGCATTGCCTCGTTTTGCTATGTTTGATGGATTTCTTTGTTCCATTAACTTTCAGTAGCTTTGTGCAATGTCCAGAAGTGTTAAGAATGATTGTGTCACCTCTCGAACATGTGAATTTTCGATTATGCACTAAACCTCTAATGAGTTTGTTTTGGAGTTTGGTGTGGAGGAAGTTTTCAAGGGTCAAGAGAGAGGATGATACACTATGATCAAGAAGAGTGAAAGCTCTAAGCTTGGGGATGCCCCGGTGGTTCACCCCTGCATATTTTAAGAAGACTCAAGCATCTAAGCTTGGGCGATGCCCAAGGCATCCCTCGATGTCTACGTTCCCTCCTCCTTTCCTCGCGGTAGACAAAGTGTTGGGCCTCCAAGAGCAGCAGGTTTGTAGAACAGACAGCAAGTTTCCCTTAAGTGGATACCCAAGGTTTATCGAACTCGGGGAGGAAGAGGTCAAAGATATCCCTCTCATGCAACCCCGCAACCACAAAGCAAGAAGTCTCTTGTGTCCCCAACACACCAAATAGGTGCACTAGTTCGGCGAAGAGATAGTGAAATACAGGTGGTATAAATAAGTATGAGCAGTAGCAACGGTGCCGTAAAAGTGCTTGGCGTGTAGTTGATGGTGGTGGTATTGCAGCAGTAGTAACGCAAAGAAACAAGAACAAGCGTAGTAACTCGCAGAGTAACGCAGAAGTAGTAAACAAGCAAGTAGTAACTCAAGCAGTATTTAGGAACAAGGCCTAGGGATTACACTTTCACTAGTGGACACTCTCAACATTGATCACATAACAGAATAGATAAATGCATACTCTACACTTTTGTTGGATGATGAACACATTGCGTAGGATTACACGAACCCTCAATGCCGGAGTTAACAAGCTCCACAATAATGCTCATGTTTAAGTAACCTTTAGTGTAAGATAGATCAACGCTACTAAACCAAGTACTAGCATAGCATGCACACCGTCACCTTCATGCATATGTAGGAGGAATAGATCACATCAATATTATCATAGCAATAGTTAACTCCATAATCTACAAGAGATCATGATCATAGCATAAACCAAGTACTAACACGGTGCACGCACCGTCACCTTTGCACACATGCAGGAGGAATAAAACTACTTTAATAACACATCACTAGAGTAGCACATAGATAGTTGTGATACAAAACTCATATGAATCTCAATCATGTAAAGCAGCTCATGAGATCATTGTATTGAAGTACATGGGAGAGAGATGAACCACATAGCTACCGCAGACAGCCCTCGAGCCTCGATGGAGAACTACTCCTCCTCATCATGGGAGCAGCAGACGGTGATGAAGATGGCGGTGGAGATGGCAGCGGTGTCGATGGAGATGGCCTTCCGGGGCACTTCCCCGCTCCGACAGGTGCCGAACAGAGATCCTCGTCCCCCGATCTTGGCTTCGCGATGGCGGCGGCTCCGGCAGGTTTTCGTGGGTTTCGTCAATTGGTATCGCGTTTTCTAGGTCGAAAGGGGTTATATAGGCGAAGAGGCGGCGCAGAGGGCCGACAGGGCGGCCTCACCCTAGGCCGGCGCGGCCGCACCTCGGCCGCGCGCGGCCCTATGGTGTGGGGCCCCCTGGCCCCTCTCCGACTCTTCTTCGGTGTTCGGATGCCTTCCGGGGAAAATAGGAGGTTTGGCGTTGATTTCGTCCAATTCCGAGAATATTGCTCGAACTAGCCTTTCGGAACCAAAAACAGCAGTAAAACGAGAACCGGCACTTCGGCATCTTGTTAATAGGTTAGTTCCAGAAAATGCACGAATATGACATAAAGTGTGCATAAAACATGTAGATAACATCAATAATGTGGCATGGAACACAAGAAATTATCGATACGTTGGAGACGTATCAGCATCCCCAAGCTTAGTTCCGCTCGTCCCGAGCAGGTAAAACGATAACAAAGATAATTTCCGGAGTGACATGCCATCATAATCTTGATCATACTATTTGTAAAGCATATGTAGTGAATGCAGCGATCAAAACAATGTATATGACATGAGTAAACAACTGAATCATAAAGCAAAGACTTTTCATGAATAGCACTTCAAGACAAGCATCAATAAGTCTTGCATAAGAGTTAACTCATAAAGCAATAATTCAAAGTAAAGGTATTGAAGCAACACAAAGGAAGATTAAGTTTCAGCGGTTGCTTTCAACTTGTAACATGTATATCTCATGGATAATTGTCAATGCAAAGCAATATAACAAATGCAATATGCAAATATGTAAGAATCAATGCACAGTTCACACAAGTGTTTGCTTCTTGAGGTGGAGAGAAATAGGTGAACTGACTCAACATTGAAAGTAAAAGAATGGTCCTTCAAAGAGGAAAGCATCGATTGCTATATTTGTGCTAGAGCTTTGATTTTGAAAACATATAGAGAGCATAAAAATAAAGTTTTGAGAGGTGTATGTTGTTGTCAACGAATGGTAGTGGGCACTCTAACCCCCTTGCCATACAAACCTTCAAAGAGCGGCTCCCATTTTATTTTATTTTTGGATGGCACTCCTTCCAACCTTTCTTTCACAAACCATGGCTAACCGAATCCTCGGGTGCCTGCCAACAATCTCATACCATGAAGGAGTACCTTTTTATTTTAGTTTTATTATGATGACACTCCTCCCAACCTTTGCTTACACAAGCCATGGCTAACCGAATCCTTCGGGTGCCGTCCAACAATCACATACCATGGAGGAGTGTCTATTTTTAGTTTGTTAATTTGGGACCGGGAATCCCATTGCCAGCTCTTTTTGCAAAATTATTGGATAAGCGGATGAAGCCACTAGTCCATTGGTGAAAGTTGCCCAACAAGATTGAAAGATAAACACCACATACTTCCTCATGAGCTATAAAACATTGACACAAATAAGAGGTAATAAATTTTGAATTGTTTAAAGGTAGCACTCAAGCAATTTACTTTGGAATGGCTGGAGAAATACCATGTAGTAGGTAGGTATGGTGGACACAAATGGCATAGTGTTGGCTCAAGTATTTGGATGCATGAGAAGTATTCCCTCTCGATACAAGGTTTAGGCTAGCAAGGTTGTTTGAGGCAAACACAAGGATGAACTAGTACAGCAAAACTCACATAAAAGACATATTACAAGTATTATAAGACTATACATCGTCTTCCTTGTTGTTCAAACACCTTACTAGAAATTATCTAGACCTTAGAGAGACCAATTATGCAAACCAAATTTTAGCATGCTCTATGTATTTCTTCATTAATGGGTGCAAAGCATATGATGCAAGAGCTTAAACATGAGCACAACAATTGCCAAGTATCACATTACCCAAGACATTTATAGCAATTACTACATGTATCATTTTCCAATTCCAACCATATAACAATTTAACGAAGAGGAAACTTCGCCATGAATATTATGAGCTAAGAACACATGTGTTCATTTGAACCAGCGGAGCGTGTCTCTCTCCCACACAAGCATGATGTAATCCAATTTATTCAAACACAAACAAAAACAAAAGCAAACAAACAGACGCTCCAAGAAAAAGCACATAAGATGTGATGGAATAAAAATATAGTTTCAGGGGAGGAACCCGATAATGTTGTCGATGAAGAAGGGGATGCCTTGGGCATCCCCAAGCTTAGACGCTTGAGTCTTCTTGATATATGCAGGGGTGAACCACCGGGTGCATCCCCAAGCTTAGAGCTTTCACTCTCCTTGATCATAGTATATCATCCTCCTCTCTTGACCCTTGAAAACTTCCTCCACACCAAACTCGAAACAACTCATTAGAGGGTTAGTGGACAATAAAAATTCACATGTTCAGAGGTGACACAATCATTCTTAACACTTCTGGACATTGCATAAAGCTACTGGACATTAATGGATCAAAGAAATTCATCCAACATAGCAAAAGAGGCAATGCGAAATAAAAGGCAGAATCTGTCAAAACAGAACAGTCCGTAAAGATGGATTTTATTAGGCCACCAGACCTGCTCAAATGAAAATGCTCAAATTGAATGAAAGTTGCGTACATATCTGAGGATCATGCTCGTAAATTGGCATAATTTTCTGAGCTTCCTGCAGGGCAGTGGGCTCAGATTCGTGACAGCAAAGAAATCTGGAACTGCGCAGTAATCCAAATCTAGTACTTACTTTTCTATCAACGACTTAACTTGGCACAACAAAACACAAAACTAAGATAAGGAGAGGTTGCTACAGTAGTAAACAACTTCCAAGACACAAATATAAAACAAAGTACTGTAGCAAAATAACACATGGGTTATCTCCCAAGAAGTTCTTTCTTTTTAGCCATTAAGATGGGCTCAGCAGTTTTAATGATGCACTCGCAAGAAATAGTATTTGAAGCAAAAGAGAGCATCAAGAGGCAAATTCAAAACACATTTAAGTCTAACATGCTTCCTATGCATAGGAATCTTGTAAATAAACAAGTTCATGAAGAGCAAAGTAACAAGCATAGGAAGATAAAACAAGTGTAGCTTCAAAAATTTCAGCACATAGAGAGGTGTTTTAGTAACATGAAAATTTCTACAACCATATTTTCCTCTCTCATAATAACTTTCAGTAGCATCATGAGCAAACTCAACAATATAACTATCAAATGAAACATTCTTATCATGAGTCTCATGCATAAAATTATTACTACTCCCAACATAAGCATAATCAATTTTATTAGTTGTAGTGGGAGCAAATTCAACAAAGTAGCTATCATTATTATTCTCATCATCAAATATAGGAGGCATATTGTAATCATAATCAAATTCACTCTCCATAGTAGGTGGCACCAAAAGACCACTATCATTATAATCATCATAAATAGGAGGTAAAGAATCATCAAAGTAAATTTTCTCCTCAATGCTTGGGGGACTAAAAAGATCATGAAAACCAGCTTCCCCAAGCTTAGAACTTTCTATATTATTGTCAACAATGGTGTTCAAAGCGTTCATACTAATATTACTACCAAGCATGCAAAGAAGATTTCATAGGTTTTTTAATTTTCGCATCAAACAATCCATGTTTTAAATCAGGAAATAGAATAAGAAGCTCACTCTTGTACATTATGCCAAACTAGTGTAAACAAGAAACAAAAAGATGCAATTGCAGGATCTAAAGGAAATAGCTTTGAGCACACACACAACGGCGCCAGAAAAATACTTTACCTGGGACCGTAGTATGAGAGCCTTTTACCTTTCCTCCCCGGCAACGGCGCCGTAAAAGTGCTTGATGTCTACGTTCCCCTCCTTTCCCGTAGACAGTGTTGGGCCTCCAAGAGCAGAGGTTTGTAGAACAGCAGCAAGTTTCCCTTAAGTGGATACCCAAGGTTTATCGAACTCAGGGAGGAAGAGGTCAAAGATATCCCTCTCATGCAACCCCGCAACCACAAAGCAAGAAGTCTCTTGTGTCCCCAACACACCAAATAGGTGCACTAGTTCGGCGAAGAGATAGTGAAATACAGGTGGTATAAATAAGTATGAGCAGTAGCAACGGTGCCAGAAAAGTGCTTGGCGTGTAGTTGATGGTGGTGGTATTGCAGTAGTAGTAACGCAGTAAAACAGTAAACAAGCAGTAGTAACGCAGCAGTAGTAACGCAGCAGTAGTAACGCAGCAGTAGTAACTCAGCAGTATTTAGGAACAAGGCCTAGGGATTACACTTTCACTAGTGGACACTCTCAACATCGATCACATAACAGAACAGATAAATGCATACTCTACACTTTTGTTGGATGATGAACACATTGCGTAGGATTACACGAACCCTCAATGCCGGAGTTAACAAGCTCCACAATAATGCTCATGTTTAAGTAACCTTTAGTGTAAGATAGATCAACGCTACTAAACCAAGTACTAGCATAGCATGCACACTCGTCACCTTCATGCATATGTAGGAGGAATAGATCACATCAATATTATCATAGCAATAGTTAACTCCATAATCTACAAGAGATCATGATCATAGCACAAACCAAGTACTAACACGGTGCACACACTGTCACCATTACACACGTGCAGGAGGAATAGAACTACTTTAATAACACATCACTAGAGTAGCACATAGATAGTAGTGATACAAAATCATATGAATCTCAATCATGTAAAGCAGCTCATGAGATCATTGTATTGAGGTACATAGGAGAGAGATGAACCACATAGCTACAGCGACAGCCCTCGAGCCTCGATGGGTGAACTACTCCCTCCTCATCATGGGGGCAGCGATGGCGGTGAAGATGGCGGTGGAGATGGCAGCGGTCGATGGAGATGGCTCCGGGGCACTTCCCCGTCCGGCAGGGTGCCGAACGGAGATCCTCGTCCCCCGAATCTGGAGCTTCGCGATGGCGGCGGCGCCACGCAGGTTTCCGTGGAGTTTCGTCAATTGGTACCGCGTTTTTAGGTCGAAAGGGGTTATATAGGCGAAGAGGCGGCGCGAGGAGGGCCGACAGGGCGGCCTCACCCTAGGCCGGCGCGGCCAGACCCCGGCCCGCGCGGCCCTATGGTGTGGGGCCCCCCTGGCTCCTCTCCGACTCTTCTTCGGTGTTCTGGAGCCTTCCGGGGAAAATAGGAGGTTTGGCGTTGATTTCGTCCAATTCCGAGAATATTGCTCGAACAGCCTTTCCGGAACCAAAAACAGCAGAAAACAGGAACTGGCACTTCGGCATCTTGTTAATAGGTTAGTTCCAGAAAATGCACGAATATGACATAAAGTGTGCATATAACATGTAGATAACATCAATAATGTGGCATGGAACACAAGAAATTATCGATACGTTGGAGACGTATCAATCTCCTTCTTCATCGACAACATTATCAGGTTCCTCAAGTGAAACTATATTTTTATTCAGTCACATCTTATGTGCTTTGCTTGGAGCGTATGTTTGTTTGTTTTTGTTTTTGTTTGAATAAAATCGGATCCTAGCATTCTTTGTTTGGGAGAGAGACACGCTCCGCTGTTGCATATGAACACATGTGTTCTTAGCTTTATTCTTAATGTTCATTGCGAAGGTTGAACTACTTCATTCATTGATATATGGTTGGAAACGGAAAATGCCGCATGTGGTAATTGGTATAATATCTTGAATAATTTGATACTTGGCAATTGTTGTGCTCATATAGATCATCTTTAAGCTCTTGCATCATATGTTTTGTACCTATTAATGAAGAATACATAGAGCTGGTTAAAATTTGGTTTGCATGATTGGTCTCTCTAAGTCTAGATATTTTCTGGTTGATGTGTTTGAACAACAAGGAGACAATGTAAAGTCTTATAATGCTTACAATATGTTCATATGTGAGTCTTGCTGCACCATTTTATACTTGAGTTTGCTTCAAATAACCTTGCTAGCCTAGCCTTGTATTGAGAGGGATTCTTCTCGTGCATCCAAATCCTTGAGCCAAAATCCATGCCATTTGTGTCCACCATACCTACCTACCACATGGTATTTCTCTTCCATTCCAAAGTACATTACTTGAGTGCTACCTTTAAACTTCCATTCTTTGCCTTTACAATACATAGCTCATGGGAAAATAGCCTTAAATACTATTGTGGTGAAGAATATGTACTTATGTATCTTATTTCTTAATAAGTTGCTTGTTGAGCGGTAACCATGTTTATGGGGACGCCATCAACTTTTACCTTTGTTGAATATCATGTGAGTTGCTATGCATGTTCGTCTTGTCTGAAGTAAGGGCAATTTTCATGATCAAATGGTTTGAGTATGCATATTGTTAGAGAAGAACATTCAGCCGCTAATTAAAGCCATGAATCATGGTGGAAGTTTCAGTTTGGACACAAAACCTCAATCTTTTATGAGAATATTATCTGTTGTTGAATGCTTAAGCATTAAAAGAGGAGTCCATTATCTGTTGTCTATGTTGTCCCGGTATGGGTGTCTAAGTTGAGAATGATCAAAAGCGAGAAATCCAATGCGAACCTTCTCCTTAGACCCTTGTACAGGCGGCATAGAGGTACCCCTTTGTGACACTTGGTTGAAACATATGTTATGCAATGATAATCCGTGTTAATCCAAGCTAATTAGGACAAGGTGCGGGCACTATTAGTATACTATGCATGAGGCTTGCAACTTATAAGATATCTTATACATAACTCATATGATTTATTAGTACCGTTGACAAAATTGTTTCTTGTTTTCAAAATGAAAAGCTCTAGCACAAAAATAGTAATCCATGCTTCCCTCTGCGAAGGGTCATTCTTCTACTTTATTGTTGAGTCAGTTTACCTATTCTTTCTATCTTAGAAGCAAACACTTGTGTAAACTGTGTGCATTAATTCTTACATGTTTACCTATTGCACTTGTTATATTACTTTGTGTTGACAATTATCCATGAGATATACATGTTGAAGTTGAAAGCAACCACTGAAACTTATATCTTCCTTTGTGTTGTTTCAAAGCTTTCTACTAAGAATTTATTGCTTATGAGTTAACTCGTTATGCAAGTCTTATTGATGCTTGTCTTTAAAGTATTATTCATGAAAAGTCTTTGCTATATGATTCAGTTGTTTACTCATTATCTTCATCATTGCTTCGAATCGCTGCATTCATCTCATGTGCTTTACAATAGTATTGATCAAGATTATGATAGCATGTCACTTCAGAAATTATCCTTGTTATCGTTTACCTACTCGAGGGCGAGTAGGAACTAAGCTTGGGGATGCTTGATACGTCTCAAACGTATCTATAATTTCTTATGTTCCATGCTACTTTTATGATGATACTCACATGTTTTATACACATTATATGTCATTATTATGCATTTTCCGGCACTAACCTATTGACGAGATGCCGAAGAGCCGATTGCTTGTTTTCTGCTGTTTTTGGTTTCGAAATCCTAGTAAGGAAATATTCTCGGAATTGGACGAAATCAACGCCCAGGGTCTTATTTTTCCACGAAGCTTCCAGAAGACCGAAAGGGAAACGAAGTGGGGCCACGAGGTGGCGACACAATAGGGAGGCGCGGCCCAAGCCCTGGCCGCGCCGACCTGTTGTGTGGGCCCCTCGTGACGCCCCCTGACCTACCTCTTCGCCTACTTAAAGTCCTCGTCGCGAAACCCCCAGTAACGAGAGCCACGATACGGAAAACCTTCCAGGGACGCAGCCGCCGCCAATCCCATCTCGGGGGATTCAGGAGATCGCCTCCGGCACCCCGCCGGAGAGGGGAATCATCTCCCGGAGGACTCTTCATCGCCATGATCGCCTCCGGATTGATGTGTGAGTAGTTCACCCCTGGACTATGGGTCCATAGCAGTAGTTAGATGGTCGTCTTCTCCTAATTGTGCTATCATGTTAGATCTTGTGAGCTGCCTATCATGATCAAGATCGTCTATTTGTAATCCTACATGTTGTGTTTGTTGGGATCCGATGGATATTGAATACTATGTCAAGTTGATTATCAATCTATCATATATGAGTTGTTTATGTTCTTGCATGCTCTCCGTTGCTAGTAGAGGCTCCGGCCAAGTTGATACTTGTAACTCCAAGAGGGAGTATTTATGCTCGATAGTGGGTTCATGCCTCCATTAAATGCAGGACGAGTGACGGAAAGTTCTAAGGTTGTGGATGTCTTCGTTGCCACTAGGGATAAAACATCGATGCTTTGTCTAACGATATTTGTGTTGATTACATTACGCACCATACTTAATGCAATTATCTGTTGCTTGCAACTTAATACCGGAAGGGGTTCGGATGATAACCTGAAAGTGGACTTTTTAGGCATAGATGCATGCTGGATGGCGGTCTATGTACTTTGTCGTAATGCCCTGATTAAATCTCATAGTACTCATCATGATATATGTATGTGCATTGTTATGCCTTCTTTATTTGTCAATTGCCCAACTCGTAATTCGTTCACCCAACATGTTATTTACCTTATGGGAGAGACACCACTAGTGAACTGTGGACCCCGGTCCTATTCTTTACATCTGAAATACAATCTACTGCAATTGTTCTTTACTCGTTCTTCGCAAACAATCATCATCTTCCACACTATACATCTAATCCTTTGTTCACAGCAAGCCGGTGAGATTGACAACCTCACCGTTACGTTGGGCCAAAGTACTTTGATTGTGTTGTGCAGAGTTCCACGTTGGCGCCGGAATCCCTGGTGTTGCGCCGCACTACACTTCGCCACCATCAACCTTCAACGTGCTTCTTGGCTCCTCCTGGTTCGATAAACCTTGGTTTCTTTCTGAGGGAAAACTTGCTACTGTCTGCATCACACCTTCCTCTTGGGGTTCCCCACGGACGTGTGTTAATTGCACGCATCAGGTAGCACAATGGGCTAGAAGAAGTCTATGCTAGATTTAGATGAGTTCTAAATATTATGGCGGATTCTACAAACGAAGGCAAAGTATGTCATTGTTTTGACAATGACCGAGGGTGTTTGAGTCGAGGAGTTCTTTGAGAACTTGGTGTAGTTCCGGTAGTGTCAGAACTTTGAAGCTATATTGTGTGTGAAAATATTAGTAACATATTTTAGACCGTGGAATTAAGGTTCCACCAGAAGACTAAACATATACGATTAATGCCGATTCATTTGGAAAATGAGTGATGCGTGGAGACGCAAAAGAATTGCAAAATACATATATTTACGAGCGTGTCGGATTCGTTGATCGATACCTCTCCCATGAGCTAACATGATAAGCACCGGAAGTCCACGAGTGTGAAATCTTTACAAAATGTAAATTAGATTATTGACTCTAGTGTAAGTGGGAGACTGTTGGAGATATGCCCAAGAGGCAATAAGAAAAGTGTTTATTGTTATATCTTAGTATTCATGATAAATTTTACATCCCATGCTATAATTGTATTAACCGGAAACATTAATACATGTGTGTTGTGTAAACAACCAGAGTCCCTAGTAAGCCTCTTGTTAAGCTAGCTTGTTGATTAATAGATGATCATGGTTTCCTGATCATGAACATTGGATGTTATTAATAACAAGATCATATCATTAGGTGAATGATGTGATGGACACACACCCATAGTAAGCATAGCATAAGATCAAATCATTAAGTTCAACTTGCTATAAGCTTTCGATACATAGTAACCTAGTCCTTCGACCATGAGATCATGTAAATCACTTACACCGGATGGGTACTTTGATTACATCAAACGCCAATGCGTAAATGGGTGGTTGTAAAGATGGGATTAAGTATTCGTAAAGTATGAGTTGAGGCTTATGGATCAAGAGTGGGATTTGTCCATCATGATGACGGATAGATATGCTCTGGGCCCTCTCAGTGGAATGTCATCTAATTAGCTTGCAAGCATGTTACAAGGTTACAAGAGATGACATACCATGGTACGAGTAAATAATATTTGTCGGTAACGAGGTTGAACTAGGTATAGAGATACCGATGATCAAACCTCAGATAAGTAAAGTATCGCGTGACAAAGGGAATCGGTATCGTATGTTAATGGTTCATTCGATCACTAAGTTATCGTTGAATATGTGGGAGCCATTATGGATCTCAAGGTCCCGCTATTGGTTATTGATCGGAAAGGAGTCTCGATCATGTCTGCATAGTTCACGAACCGTAGGGTGACACACTTAAGGTTCGATGTTGTATAGTAGATATGGAATATGAGATGGCGACCGAATGTTGTTCGGAGTCTCAGATGGGATCCAAGACATCACGATTAGGTCCGGAATAGTCCGGAGAATAAGATTCCTATATGGAAAGTCATTTTCAGGGTTACCGAAAAAGTTTAGGATTTTCGGTATTGTACCAGAGGTTTTAGAAGGTTCCGGAGGGTACCATAGTGGGGCCCACCTATCCCGGACGACCAACATGGACCGGAGGTGTCGCATAGGCCCACATGGGACAGGCACAACAGCCCTCCAAGGCCCATGTGGCTAGATCAAGTGGATAAGATCAAATCCCTTGAAAATAGGGACTTAACTTAATTTGGGGGAAGTTTCCCCCCTTGTTTTGGCCGACCCTAGGGATTGGAGGAGGGGCCAAGGCAGCCCCCACGCCTATTTAAGAGGGAGAGGAGGGTTGGGGCGGAGCACATGATTCCCCAAAACCCTAGCCGCCCCTCTCTCTGTCCTCCTTCTTCCTGCGCAGGCTTGCGAAGCCATGCAAGAATTTCTCCTCCACCTCCACCACCACGACGATGTGCTGCTGGGATTCCGAGGGGATCTACCACCTCCGCTTCCCGCTGGAACAGGGAGAGGAAGGACGTCATCGACACCATACGTATGACCGAGTACAGAAGTGATGCCGGATTGCAGCACTAGAAGGATCGTCTTCATCAACCACGAGATCTGATCTTGTTAAGGCTTTGGATCTACGAGAGTTAGTTTCTCATCTATCTCGTTGCTCCGATCTCATAGATTAGATCTTGGCTTTTCCATAGATTGGATCTTGGATTTATTAGTCTTTGCGATAGAAATATTTTGTTTTCCATGCATCGAACCCTACAACTCTCCCTCGAGCGAGAGCAAGCTGCGGAGGGTAGGCGACGACACGACGAACAAGCAACGGCGTCTTCACGCCACGCTCCGTAGGGAGAGGCGGTGCACGTCACATGAGCAGCGCGGTAGGGAAGGGGGCGACGGGGCGGGGCCGTCGAACGCACCGTCGGGCGGCTCGTGTAGGCTAGATGATCTAGCCGTTTTCATTTAAATTTGTAAAATATAATCAAATTTAAATGAAAACTTATATTTTCGTGTGTCTCTATTGATTTGGGGCCTCTAAATGGGAGGGGGGCGACTTGGCAGCAACGCGCCCTAAACGCGGCACCAATCAAGAACGTCTCCCAAACGCTCGATCCGGCGCGATTTGGGGGCCGCTTTGGGTAACGTGATCGGAGATGCTCTAATGCCCTCGGCGCTGCTCCCCAACATGCCGCCACTCAGCCCACTCATAGCACATGCATCCAGGCCGGGCAGACAATTTTTCCCGGAGATCTACATGTGCCTCTGTCTCGACGGCCAATCTGTATTTCCCGTCCAGTTGCGGGGCGGATTAACGCCCGCACCTTAACGGTGTGATTTGGGTCGCGGCCCATAATGCGCTGGAATTCGTTTTTCATTTTTGGGAACCTTCTAGATGTTTCTGGTCGGGTTTCCTATGTTTTTTTTACGTTTTTTTATATTTTGTCGATTTTATTTGGTTTTGTTTCAGTTTTTCAATTTTCCTTTTTCTGCTTTTTCAGTTTTTCTTTTTAGTTTTTTTCGTTTTCTGATTTTTTCCAAATTTGAGCAAATTTTGAATTGGGCAATTTTTGAATTCGAGCAATTTTTGAATTTGAGAAATTTTTGATGAGCAAATCTTGGTTTTTAGAAATTTACGAATTTGAGCGAATTTCGAATTTGAGAAATTTTCGAATTTGAGCTAATTTTAATTTTGGAGCAAGTTTCGAATTCGAGCAAATTCAAATTTGAGAAAATTTCAAATTTGAACTTTCTGTAGGTTTTACAAAGAACGCTAATGAAAAAACAACTAAAAAAGTTAAACGATGGGTCAATGGGATATCGGTACTACTGTACGAACGAGCACGAGCGATGCTTCGCATGGGCGAAGGCGCACAAACGCATGCTAACCAATGATGAATAGGGGTCCGATCTTGATGCACATGACCTAGCTCCCTCGTCTACATCGTCTTTCGTAGCTCAGGATTCCTGGACGTGACATGCTTCCCCCTGCGGCTGGCCGTTCATTTGTGTGGTGGTGGGAGTGAGGGAAGGGAGAGTGGTTTGCGTGCGGAAGAGAGAGAGAGGCGACAAACGAGAGAATAATGGTGGGTGAGAGAGAGAGAGGCGAGAGCGAATTGTTTGTCGCGAGTGGTGCTAGCTAGATGTGGTAGATGGGGTGTGGGCTGTCGGTGGTGTTGCCATATTTTAGCGTTGTTGTTATGGTAGTGTTGAGGCCAAAGCCAATGTTGGTATTAACTTCGGTCATGTCGTACGTCTAGGTCATACATAGTAGTAGCATTTCAGACCAAAAATGCACGCTACTAGTGATAGGTTATTTTTAGCGTTGCACCTTTTTGAATGCCAATATTATTAGTAGCGGGTTGTACTATTGAAACAAGCCACTAATTACCTGACCGGCTAAACATATCTCTACAAGTGAAGGAGGGTTGTGGGAGGGTATGGCAATTCTACACAAGTTTTTTCTAACAACAATATATGCGAAACAAAATCTAGCACATTTGTGTTGTTTACACTTTATAGCGGTAGTTGCATATGACCCAATGCCCTGGCACTGCACACACTACTATAAAAAAAACTATAAGCGGGTTTGCTACCTATTGCACACTGTACTAGTACTGCGCCACTGCTATATCCTGACGGTGCACCACAAACCAGTATGCCATGGGTAGCAACTTACTAGTGGTGCAGTGTTTGAAGTGGTGTGCCACAGGTATGTCTGGGCCGGGTTGGCTGGGTTGCCCCACTTACAAGTGGCGCACCACATCCCGGTGTGCCGCACACAAATACATGTGGTGCAACAGAGTGTGGTGCGGAACTGGTAAGTCTGGGCCAGAATCATCACCCCATCTCCACTCCGTGGATCAACTTTTCATTTTTTTTGGAAAAAATAATATAAAATAACATAAATTTAAACTTTTAAAATACTTTGAGATGTCGTTATGTTATGTTACGTAATCTAGTTCTTAGGAAAAATAAAAAACATGAATTCACATATGTTTGCAAAAACACGCCATGTTTCAGTAAAACAGCTCCATATGCATACGACGTCGGATGAAACTTTTTTATATGAAAAAAAATCTATAGAAAAAGGTACATACAAATTTAACCGACTATGGTTGTTACCGATTTTTCAGAATCCTCAAATTTGAAAGAGAAAATAGAATTTTTGGACGATTTAGATTTCGCTGACTTTTTTCGAGATAAAACTTACCCATGGCCCACCGATAGTGCCCCTTCTAAATCCACCATATTCCCATACACACATATACGTGCCGCACCTCTTGCTCGATGCACATGACCCCGACTTTATCATCTTCATCGCCTTTGCTAGGTCGGGCTTCCTGGACATGACGCGCTCGCCCCCTCTAGCCGTCCATTCTTGTGTCCGGTGGCGGGAGAGACGGAAGGGTCGAGGGTTTACGTGTGGGAGAGAGAATAGAGGAGAGAACTATCATGGGCGAGAAAGAGAGAGAGGCAACCGAAGAGAGAGGAGATTGTGTGTCGCGAGTCGCGCTAGCTAGGTGGGGTTCGTGGGGCATGGGCAGTCGATGGCGATGCCCATATTTTAATGCTGCTGATACCCCTCATAATGGTAGTGTTGAGGCCAAAGGAAACACTAGTATTAACTTTGGTTGTGTCGTAGTCCCAGATCATACATAGTAGTTGCGTTCCAGACCAAAATGCATGCCACTAGTAACATGTTAGTATTAGTGTTGCACTCTTTTGGACGCCACTGTTATTGGTAGTGACGTTGTACTGTTGGAGCACACCACTAATTCCATGACCCCGCTAAGCATATTCCTACAAGTGGGGAGGAGGGTTGCGTGAGAGGATGGCGGCGGCGGTTGGGTTTCCCCTCCGTCATCTCATGGGGGCGAGACGAGAGACTTAATTTCTTATGTCTACTATTTTATTGTTTTATGTCAAATATTATAATAAATATTCTTAGGTACTAATAAATATTAATACCTACTATGTGTTACTGATACATTATAGTACATAGAAAATCGAATGGTGTTTACACAGTATAAGAACATAAGCATATACATGCCAATTATTTCAAAATATTTTAGCAACAGTTAAATGATTAATTTAAGCGAGGAAGTTGTAGTTGACCAGACTCAGAATTGAATTATTTGTACTACAACACAACGCAATTTCAAACCTCATATTCTTGGGCTTGACCCCAATTCAAATCTACATGTTCTCTTCTTCTACATATTCCCTCTCCTTCCTCTAGTTCCCAATCAAGTAACCACAAAAAAAACATTCATCCTACTCCTATTCCCGACCCGTTGTCCTTGTGGGTAGTGGTGGTGGGAGAGAGGGAAAGTGAGGGGGTTGTGTGCTAGAAAGAGAGGCGATAGAGGAGAGAAGGATAGTTGGAGAGAGAGATAGAGGGCAAAGAGGAGAGAGCAAACTGTGTGTCACGAGTGGCACTAGGTAGGTGGAGTAGGTGGGGCATGGGCGGTCGGTGGTGCTGCCCATATTTTAATGTTATTGTTACCTCTCGTAATGGTAGTGTTGAGGCCAAAGGCAACACCGGTATTAACTTCGGTCATTTCGTACGCCTAGGTCATACATACTAGTAGTGGTCTAGACAAAAAGCATGCTACTAGTAATACGTTAGTATTAGCATTGCACCTTTTTGAATGCCACTATTATTAGTAGCAGCGTTGTACTATTAGAGCACGCCACTAATTAATTACCTAACTCCGCTAAGCATATTCCTGCTAGTGAGGTGGAGGGTTGCGGGAGGGGATGGTGGCGGCGGTTAGGTTTCCCACCCCGTTGTCTCACGGGGGCAAAACGAGAGACACAATTTCTTATGTGTATGCAATATTTCATTGTTTTATGCGAAATATTATAAATGAATATTATTAGGTACTAATAAACGTTGATATCTAATATGTGTTAGTAATACGTTTCTGTACATAGAAGTTAGAATGGTGTTTACACAATGTGAGAACAAAAGGATATAGAGGCTGAATATTTGAAAACATTTTAGCAACAATTAAATGATTAATTTAAGCAAGCAAGCTCTAGGTGACCAGACTCAAAATTGAATTAGTTGTACTACAACGGCAACACAGTTTGAAATCATTATTTTACTTTGTCTTAATCATTTCATAACATGCTTTTATTTATGATGAACGTGCATGATAAGTAATATCTTATTTTTTGAAAGTTTATTTTGTGATGCTGCTTCTAATGTGATGGATTTTTTAATCTTTTCTGCTAAAGTTCTATTCTACACAAGGTTTTTTTAATAACAATATATGTGAAAAAAATCTAGCACATTTTTGTTGTTGACATTTTATAGAGGTAGTTGCATATGTGTATATTCTCGTGTAACCTATGTATGAGGGGGCAATGCACAAAGAAGAAGGGGCAATGCACCTAATGCCAACGAACATGCATGATAGAAGCCTAGCCCCGATCGAAGCCGTAGGGACCCAGATCGGACCCAACACCCCGATCGACTTCTTGAGGGAACATGCTCCCATTATTTTGTGATGTTGCTTCTAATGTGATGGATTTTTCAATATTTTCTTTTAGAAGTCCATTTTATAAAAGATTTTGTAACAATAATATATGCGAAAAAAATCTCGCACACTTGTGTTGTTGACACTTTACAGCGGTAGTTGCATTTGTGTATGTCCTCGTGTAAACTTTTTATGAGGGGGCAATGAACAAAGAAGGAAGAGAATTACGTACATCATGATGATTGAGAGCTAGATTTGTGCCATTTTAGGCCCGACTAATGACCACACACCAAGGGTTCACATATAACCATGCCTGAGAGAGCTAACCTCGCACATCGATGGCCTAATGCACCAAAGAGAGATAGCCTTAAATCTCGTTGATGGCCCCATGTGGCATGGAGATCTAGCCTCACAGTGGGCCATGGATCCGTTCACATGCGGCCAAAGAGACTGTCTTTTAATTACATGTGGAGGATTTGAGGCCTAGCAACTAACAGAGTCTGCCTATCGCGCATCTGACAGTCTTGTGTGCTCAATCCCATGACGCGACGAGTGGTAGGTATGTGCTCGGAAGATGTGGGAGGGTTTTTAATGCCAACATGTAACCACACGGAGTCGGTATCAGATAGTAGTGGGATTTGAGTACTATGGTGATAGCCTAGTTCCTCGAACATTTTAGCAAAAAATTACTTATGCACATTGTTTTTAATTGTTTAATGTATATTTTCACTTTTTATAGTGAAACACAATTTCCTATGTGCATAATTACATTTATAGTTACAGACGGAGGGTATTGATTATAATATCTGTAATATCGAATCATGTATGGAAATTTCATTGTTTTACATGAAATATTGCAAATAAATGCTCTAATGTAAAAAATAAAGGTTGATACCGATTAGTATATGTTTGTAATACATTTCAGGTACATAGATAATCGAATGGTGTTTACACAATATTAGAAGAAAGGGACATAGAGGCCTATTATTTGAATATATTTTAGCAACAATTAAATAATTAATTTAAGCAAGCAAGTTGCAGTTGATTAGACTCAAAATTTAATTATCAGTAGTACAATGCAACGCAATTTCAAAGCTCATATTCCCGCATGACCCAAATTAAAATCTACATGTTCTCTTCTTATACACATTCCCTCTCATTCCTCTACTTTCCAACCAAGTAACCACAGAAAATACAGTCATCATACTCTTATTCCCATCATGTCTTTTAGGACCCCGTTCTTGTAATATGACGAAACAAGATATGCTATCATACACCATCCTTGTCCCTAATCTCCTCATTCCATTTATTCTCCATACATGCATGCTAACCCTATTTGTACCTTAGGCCAAGATCTGGAAGGTGGTATGGGAAAGATACCGTCCATTCCTGATAAGAGTGACATAACAATCAACGATGATTTTTTTGGGAAACCAAGCAAAAGATGATGCCCTGGAAGCAAAATCTGTTATGGTTTTACTTGCTGTAGCTAAGAATGAAGAAATATCTAGAATGAGAGAACACTGCAGGGTGATAGATTTTTGAGATCAAGGGTCATGGATATACCGATGGAATGGAAGTAGATTCTTCCTTTTGTGCTAAGAGGCCTACTGTCAAGTCTAGATCCCAACAGGTTCCTCTTGATGATTGGCTGAAGAAAATTGATTCAAGTAAAGCTACATGGATAACTACTAAAAGATTTCAATCAGATTAGAAATATTATGACATGGTTAGTATACTCATTTGGTAATGTGCTCAGTCAGGATTTACTTATCAAATCATTATTTTACTTTTTCTTAATCATTTCATAGCATGTTTTTTATGGTGAACGTGCACTTTAAGTTATATCTAATTTGTTGTGAAAGTATATTTTTTGTTGTCTCTTCTAATGTCATGAATTTTTCAATCTTTTCTGCTAAAATTATATTCTACACAAGATTTTGTTAACAACAATATATTTGAAACAAAATCTAGGGCACGTGTGTTGTTGATAATTTATATATAGAGGTAGTGGCATTTGTGTATTTCCTAGTGTAACCTATTTATGAGGGGGGAAATGCACGAAGAAGCAGGGGCGACGCAGCTAATGCCGACGAACGTGCATGATAGAAGCCCAGCCTCGATCGAGGCTCTAGGGACCTAGATCAAACCCAACACCCCGATCAACTCCTTAAGGGAATTTGTTTGCATTATTTTGTGGTGTTGCTTCTAATTTGATGGATTTTTCAATCTTTTATTTTCGAAGTCTGTTGTATAAAAGTTTTTTTAACAATAATATATGTGAATAAAATCGCACACTTGTGTTGTTGACACTTTATAACGGTTGTTTCATTTGTGTATTTCCTAGTGTGACCTTATTATGAGGGGGACAATGAACAAAGAAGGATGATGATTGCGTATGCCCTGAGCCATATTCGTTCCATTTTAGGGCCGACTACATGACACACACCAAGGGTTCATGTATATCCATTTCCGAGAGAGCTAAGATCGCACATCGATGGCCCAATACACCATGGAGAACTAGCCTTGCGCGTTGATGGACCCCATGCGATGTGGGGATCTAGCTTCACAATGGGCCTTGGATCCGTTCACATACGGGCAATGGGACTCTCATTCAATAAGGTGGGAAGGGTTTAAGGCCTGGTAACAAACAGAGTCTGTCCATCGCACATTGGACGGTCTTGTAGCGCTAAATCCCATGACGCGACAAGCAGTAGGTATGTGCTCGGAAGAATTGAGAGGGTTTCTAATGCCAACATATGTGCCTTCAAGGAGTCAGTATCAGATAGTAGTGGGACTGGAGGACTATCTGATAGCCTAGTACCTCAAACATTTTAGCAAAAAATATATAAGGGCTGGGAGAAGCCATCGAGAGGGGACATATTCAACCATACGAAACACCTTGTAACCCTAGTTTCACATCATACAATCTCGTCGATTCACCCTTGATAATAATATTCGTGGGCTTCCTAGTTTGGCTGACCAGTTTTTAGATTTGCGAGTGTCCTCCTTCCTAGAAACCCAAGTCCATCATGATGGGCATTGACAAGGTTAACCCTTCGTCACCAAGGGTTCACGTATAAACATGCCCGAGAGAGCTAACCTCGCACATCGATGGCCTAATGCACCATGGAGACCTAGCCTTGGAGGTTGGTGGGACCCATGCGACATGAAGATCTAGCCTCACAGTGGGCCTTCGATCCGTTCACAGATGGCGCCAAATCACATGACACGACCAGCGGCTAGGATGTGCTCAGGAAACGTGAGAGGGATTCGATCTAATGTGAACATGTGCCCTCAAGGAGTCTGTATCATATAGTAATGGGATTTGAGGACTATGCCGATTGCCTAGTTCCTCGACCATTTTAGCAAAAAAAATATATATAGACATTTTTTTTAATTGTTTAATGTTTTTTTTTCATTTTTTTACAGTTAAACACAGTTTGTTATGTGCACATTTACATTTATAGTCACATTCGGAGGGTATTGATGATAATATCTGTAATATCAAATCTTTTATGTAGTATTTCATTATTTTGTATGAAATATTGCAAATAAATTCTCTTGTATAGAAATAAATGTTGATCCCTATTAGTATGTGTTTAGGGTTTACACAGTATGAGCACAAAAGGAGATAGAGGCCATTTATTTGAATTATTTTAGCAACAATTAAATGATTAATTTAAGCAAGCAAGTTGCAGTTGTTGAGACTCAAAATTTAGTTATATGTACTACAACACACAGTTTGAAAGCATATTCCAGGGCACGACGCGAATTGAAATTTACTTGTTCTCTTCTTCTACACAGTCCCTCTCCTTCCTTTTCTTCCCAACCAAGTAACCAGAAAAAATACAGTCGTCGTACTCCTATTCCGTGCATGTCATTTATTACCTCATTCTTGTAAACTGCGGAAACAAGATATGCTATCATCCACCATTTCTTCTCCATACATGTCTCATTTCTTCTCCATACATGCATGCTAACCATGGTGGTACCCTAGGCCAAGATTTGGAAGGAGGTATGGGAAAGATACCCTCCATTCCTGATGATAGTGACGTAACAATCAGCGATGATTTTTTGGGAAACCAAGCAAAAGATGACGCCTCGGAAGCAAAATCTATTATGGTTTTACCTGTTGTAGCTAAGAAGGAAGAAATATCTATAGTGATAGAACACTACAGGGTGATAAATTTTTGAGATCACAAGTCATGGATATACCAATGGCATAGAGTGGATTCCGCCTTTTGTGCTACCACGACTGTTGTCAAGTCTAAATCCATACAGGTGCCTCTCGATTATTGGCTGAAGCAAATTGATTCAATATGGACAGCTACTAAAATATTTCAATATGATGGGAAATATTATGACATGGTTAGTATACTCATTTTGTAATGCACTCAGTTAGGCTTTAATATCAAATCATTATTTTAGTTTGTTATAATCATTTTATATCATGCTTTTTATGATGAACGTGCATGATAAGTCATATCTTTTTTTCAAAAGTATAATTTCATGATATTGCTTCTAATGTGATTGATTTTTCAATATTTTCTGCTAAAATTCTATTCTACACAACTTATTTTAACAATAATATATGTGAAACAAAATATATCACAGTTGTTGACACTTTATAGAGGTAGTTACAAATGTTTATTTCCTCGTGTGACCTATGTATGAGGAGGGGGAAGCAAAAAGAAGCAGGGTGCTATGCATCTAACGTAGACAAACGTGCATGATAAAAGCCCAGCCCGATCGAAGCTGTAGGGACCTAGATCGGACCCAACGCCCTGATCAACCTCTTGAGGGCACATGTTCGCATTATTTTGTTATGTTTTTTCTAATGTGATGGATTTTTCAATCTTTTCCATTAGAATTCTATTCTATAAATGTTTTTTTAACAATAATAGAAGTGAAAAAAAATCTAGCACACTTGTGTTGTTGACACTTTATAGCGGTAGTTGCATTTGTGTATTTCCTTGTGTAACCTTTTTATGAGGGGGGCAATGAATAAAGAAGGATGTGATTGCGTACGACATGATGATTGAGAGCCAGATTCGTTCCATTCCACGGCCGACTACATGACCACACACCAAGTGTTCACATATAACAATATTCGAGAGAGCTAACCTTGCACATCGATGGATTAATGCACCATGGAGAGCTAGCCACGCACGTCGATGGCCCCCATGCGACGTGGAGATCTATCCTCACAGTGGGCCTTGTATTCGCTCACAAACGGCGAAAGAGACTCTCGTTCACTTACATGGGGAGGGTTTAAGTCCCGTCAACCAACAGAGTCTGCCCATCGCGCATTGGACGATCTTGTGGCCCTAAATCCCATGAGGCTACCAGAAGTAATGCGGTAGCTATATATGTGCTCGGGAGACGTTACAGGGTTTCTAATGCGAACATGTGCCCCAAAGGAGTCAGTATTAGATAGTGATGGGATTTGAAGACTATGTTGATAGCCTAGTTCCTCGAACAGTTTAGCAAAAAAATGATTTTTTTAATGTTTAATGTTCATTTTATTTTTTACATTTAAACATAGTTTCATATATGCATATTTACATTTAGGGTTACATTCGAAATGTATTGATTATAATATCTGTAATATCGAATCATGTGTGCTATATTTCATTGTTTTATATGAAATATTGCAAATAAATGCTCTTATGTAGAAATAAATGTTGATACCTATCAGTATGTGTTAGCAATGCATTTTAGTACATAAATAATCTAATGGTGTTTACAAAGTATGAGCATAAAAGGATATAGTGGACAATTATTTGAATATATTTTAGGAATAATTACATGATTAATTTTAAAAAGCAAGTTTCACTTGATCAGGCTCAAAATTTAATCATTTGTATTACAGCGCAACATATTTTCAAAGCTCAAAATTCCACACTCGACCAAAATTGAAATCCACCTGTTCTCTTCTTCTCCACATTCCCACTCCTTCCTCTACTTCCTAACCAAGTAACCTAGAAAAACATAGTCATCGTAGTCCTATTCCTTCCTGTTGTCTAGCACCTAATTCTTGTAAACTGTGGAAACAAGATGTGCTTTCATCCACCATCCTTGTAAATAATCTCCTCATTCCATTTCTTCTCCATACATTAATGCTAACCCTGTCGGTACCTTAGGGAAAGGTCTCGAAGGAGGTATGGGAAAGATACCCTCCATTCCTGATGACAGTGAAAGAACAATCATCGATGATTTTTTGGGGACCCAAGCAAAAGATGAAGCCCCAGAAGCAAAATTTGTTGTGATTTTACGTGTTGTAGCTAAGAAGGAAAAAATAGCAAGAGTGATACAACACTGCAGGTGATAGATTTTTTTGATCGCGGGTCATGAATATACGGATGGCATGGAAGTAGATTCTGCCTTTTGTGCTAAGAGGGTTGGTGTCAAGCCTAAATCCCTACAGGTGCCTCTCGATGACTGACTAAAGAAAATTGATTCAGCTATATGGACAGCTACTAAAAGATTTCGATCAGATGAGAAATATTATGACATGGTTAGTATATATACTCATATTGTAATGCACTCAATTAGGCTTTAATATGAAATCATTATTTTACTTTGTCATAATCATTTCATAACATGCTTTATTTATGATGAACGGTGCATGATAAGTTATATCTTATTTTTTATAGTATATTTGGTGATGTTGCTTCTAATGTGATGGATTTTTCAATCTTTTCTCCTAAAATTCTATTTAACACAGGATTTTTTGAACAACAATATAATTGAAACAAAATCTAGCACACTTGTGTGGTTGAAACTTTATGTTGGATAAGAGTATTTCCCCATGTAACATATTTATGAGGGGGCAATGCACAAAGAAGCAGAATGCTAGACATCTAACAATGACGAACATGCATGATAAGTGACCAACCCCAATCGAAGCCCTAGGGACCCAGATCGGACCCAACGCCCCGATCGACTACTTAAAGGCACATGTTCACATTATATTGTGATGTTGCTTCTAATGTGATGGATTTTTCAATCTTTTATTTTATAATTATGTGCTATAAAAGTTTTTAACAATAATATATGTGAAAAAATTCTCGCATGGTTGTGTTGTTGACACTTTGTAACAATAGTTTCATTTGTGTATTTCCTCGTGTAACCTTCTTATGAGGGGGAATGAACAAAGAAGAATGTGGATTGCGTACGGCATGATGGTTGAGAGTAGTATTCGTGCTATTTCAGAGCCGACTACATGACTACACACAAAGGGTTCATGCATAACCATGCCCGAAAGAGCTAACCTTGCACATCGATGGACTAATGCACCATGGAGAGCTAGCCATGCATGTCGATGGGCCCCATGCGACATGGAGATTTTTCCTCACAGTGCGCCTTGGATCCACTCACAGACGGCTAAAGGGACTCTTGTTCACTTACGTGGGGAGGGTTTAAGGCCCAACAATTAACAGATTCTGCCCATCTGATAACTCCCAAGTGTAGGGGATCACCGCAGTACAATTCGATAAGTATTTGAGTGTCAAATCCACGAGGAGCTGAATTTAAATTATATATTCTCTAAAGCCATATAACCCACTTATATGACATTCTGTGCAAAGCTAAGAGATATGGTGTGTGTGTGTAGGGATTTACTAGAAACTTTAAGTGCTGAAATTAAAATGCAAGCAGTAAAATGCAAGACAAGTAAAGTGCAATAAAGTAAAATGCAATGAGATAAAGTGAAGTGAAGTGGATTAAAACAAGAGAGGAAGTGTTCATGCAAATTGCTATTTCATGTGTGTGGTTTTCATAATTAGTGAAACTTATTATAGTCTTTTTAGTGCTTCTTCTAGGGAGGAGCCATAGATAGGTGTAGCCATAAGAATGTGCAAATACACCCCTTATGATGGGTCTAGATCCATTTTAATGTAAAAGTATAGGAATCATTAAGACATAAGTGTCCCATCATAGCCATAAGTTTAAAGGTCCCCATAACTGGTCTCTCCCATTAACATGCATCTAAGAATCGAGACCGGGTTTCTGTCGCTCCCACAATCCCTCATCATGTTAACATGCAATGGAGATAACCTTATGCATCCCCTTGATATATGTGTGCACTCATATATCAATACATAAGACTATCATAGAAGATAACAAATACTTGTATGCAACCAACAACAAACTATATAATAATTGCCAACAATTCACTACTCAAACATCAACATAGAGATACAATAGATCATGGGAAAGCAATATATTGCATCATACATCATATTCACCAAGAGATTACAGAGGGGGATGATGAAGAGTTTCTATAGATGTTGATGAAGATTATGAAGATGTGCAGCCCGTGGAGGAGATGGCGGTGAAGATCCCCGTGGCGGCGGCCACGGGAGGCGGCGGCACCCCCACGGCAGCAAGAGGGCGGCGGCTGCCCTTGGGGTCAGCGGCCCCTTGCCCCTTCTTCCTTGGAATAGGTTCTGGTATGGAGGAGGTTTTCTCCCTCCTTGGCGGCTGCCAAGGAGGAGGATTTTCGTCACAATGGATGGGTGCCTCCAAAACAAGGTTTTCCCCTCAATATATAGAGGTGGAGATCTTGGCCATGGGATTGATGCCCCTTTGGTCCAAGGGTTCTTGGGCATCTATATAACCTTCCTAGAACTCCCCTCTGTACTTTATGAGTCCATAAAGTCGTGGCTTGGCCGAATCCATCAAATATGACAAGAGTTTGTATCAATCACGTCACCAATTTTCGGGTTTTCGAAACTGTCTCTGTACCCTTCAGTAATATTGCGACCACGGGAGAATCCGAACTCCGATTGGGGAGTTCTTTATGTCAAACTAAAGATATGAAAATTCCCCACAGATTTTTCAATTGACTCGTTTTCATTGGGCGCTATCTTCGGGGATACCAGGGCCATCTTTGAAAACAGTACCGCAGGGACAAATTTCAGGAAACTCCAGATGTCACCATAATGATTGGTTTCCTTCGATATTTATCTATTTTCTACACAACAAATTTTAAAATAAGAAATTATGAACTTTTGAAACTATTAATAGGTTAGTCCCAATATAATACGAATTTTAGTACAATAAACTAGAAGATTCATGTATGCATTTTACGTGCATCACCATCGCACATCTGACCATCTTGTGGTGCTATATCCCATGACGCGACGAGCAGTAGGTATGTGGTAGTAAGATGTGAGAGGGTTTCTAATTCGAGCATGTTCCCTCAAGGAGTCGGTATCAGATAGTAGTGGGATTTGAGGAGTATGCTGATAGCCTACTTCCTCGAACATTTTAGCAAAATAAAAGTATATGCAAATTGTTTTTAATTGTTTAATGTTTATTTTATTTTTCACAGTTAAACACAGTTTCCTATGTGCATATTTAAATTTATAGTTACAGTTGAAGGGTATTGATTATAATATTTGTACTATCGAATCATGTATACCATATTTCATTGTTTTATATGAAACATTGCAAATAAATGCTTTTATGTAGAAATAAATATTGATACATATAAGTATGTGTTAGCAATACATTTTAGTACATAGGTAATCGAATGGTGTTTACAAAGTATGAGCACAAAGGATATAGAGACCAATTATTTGAATATATTTTAGGAACAATCAAATGATTAAATTAAGAAAGCAAGTTGCAGTAGATTACGCACAAAATTTAATCATTTGTATCACAACCCAACGTATTTTCAAAGCTCGTAATCCCGCACTCGACCCAAATTGAAATCTACATGTTCTCTTCTTCTAAACATTCCCTCGCATTCCTCTACTTCCTGAACAAGTAACCCAGAAAAACTCAGTCATCGTACTCCTATTTCCGCCTGTTGTCTAGCGCCTAATTCTTGTAAACTGTGGAAACAAGATGTGCTTTCGTCCACCATCCTTGCAAATAATCTCCTCATTCCATTTCTTCTCCATACATTAATGCTAACCCTGTTGGTACCTTAGGGAAATATCTAGAAGGTCGTGTGGGAAAGATACACTTCATTCCTGACGGCAGTGATAGAACAATCAGCGATGATGCCCCGGAAGCAAAATCTGTTATGGTTTTACCTGCTGTAGCTAAGAAGGAAGAAATATCAAGCGTGATAGAACACTACAGGTGATAGATTTTTTTTATCACAAGTCATGGATATACGTGTGGCATGGAAGTAGATTATGCCTTTTGTGCTAAGAGGGTAGTTGTCATGCCTCTCGATGACTAGCTAAAGAAAATTAATTCAGATAAAACGATATGGAAAGCTATTAAAAGATTTCGATCAGGTGGGAAATATTATGACATGGTTAGTATACTCATTTTTAACGCACTCGGTCAAGCTTTAATATCAAACAATTATTTTACTTTGTCATAATTATTTCATAACATGTTTTTTTATGATGAACATGCATGATAAGTTATAATTTTTTTCCGATAGTATATTTTGTGATTTTGCTTCTAATGTGATGGATTTTTCAATATTTTCTGCTAAAATTCTATTCTATTAACAACAATATAATTGAAACAAAATCTAGCACAGTTGTGTGGTTGACACTTTATGTTGCATATGTGTATCTACTCGTGTAACCTATTTATGAGCGAGGGAAATGCAGAAAGAAGTGTAATGCTAGACATCTAACACCGACGGACATGCATAATAAAAAACCAACCCTAATTGAAGCCCTAGGGACCCAGATCAGACCCAACGCCCCGATCGACTCCTTAGCGGCCACATGTTCGCATTATATTGTGATGTTGTTTCTAATGTGATGGATTTCTCAATCTTTTATTTTAGAGTTCTATGCTATAAAAGTTTTTCAACAATAATATATGTGAAAAAAATCTCGCACACTTGGGTTGTTGACACTTTATAACGGTAGTTTGATTTGTGTATTTCCTCGAGTAACCTTCTTATGAGGGGGCAATGAATATAGAAGGATGGGAAATGCATACGACATGATGGTTGAGAGCCATATTCGTGTCATTTCAGGCCGACTACATGACCACCCACAAAGGGTTCATGTATAACCATGCCCGAGAGAGCTAACCGTGCACAACGATGGACTAATGCACCATGGAGAGATAGCAATGCATGTCGATGGGCCCCATGCGACGTGGAGCATCGGGCCTTGGATCCACTCACAGACGGCTAAAGGGACTCTCGTTTACTTACGTGGGGAGGGTTTAAGGCCCAACAACTATTAGATTCCGCCCATCGCGCATCGGACCGTCTTGTGGCGCTAAATCCCATGACGCGACCAACAGTAGGTATGTGCTCGGGATACGTTAGAGGGTTTCTAATGCGATCATGTGCCCTCAAGCAGTCGGTATCAGATAGTAGTGGGATTTCAGGACTATGCTGATAGCCTATTTCTTCGAACATTTTAGCAAAAAATATGTATGCAAATTCTTTTTTAATTGGTTAATGTTTATTTTTTTTTTACAGTTAAACAGAGTTTCCTATGTGCATAGTTACATTTATAGTTACATTCAAGGGTATTTATTATAATATTTGTACTATCGAATCATGTATGCCATATTTCATTGTTTTATACGAAATATTGCAAAAAATGCTCTTATGTAGAAATAAATGTTGATACCTATTAGTATGTGTTAGCAATACAATTTAGTACATAGGTAATCGAATGGTGTTTACAAAGTATAATCACAAAAGGATATAGAGGCCAATTATTTGAATATATTTTAGGAACAATTAAATAATTAATTTAAGAAAGCAAGTGATGGCTCCTAGTGCATGAGATCAATTGCAGTACTTTTCAATAAGAAAGGTTGTCGAACCCACGAGGATTTGAAGGTATTAGTTAGCAGAACCGAAAAGAAAGCACTAATAATAAAGTAACAGTTTTGGTGTTTTTGGGTGTATAGTTTGCAATAAAAATAAAGTGCAGAAAGTAAATAGTAAATAAGTAAATGCTCTCGATGAGAGAAAATCTCAATCCTCTATGGAGCAAGAGGACAAGCTCAAGTGTTTGTGCATATATCAGACTAAAGTCCCGAGGGGGGCATGGATTTACTAGCATCTGAATTCTAAACAACATGATAAATATTTTGTCAAGCTTTATTCAATTAGGGATGGAGCCTAAGTTAGGTGCAGCCATAGATATGTGCAAATACACCCCTTATGATTGGACCTAGAGTCATTTTCATGTGCAAGTACATGAATCATTAAGACATGAATGTCCCATCATAGCAATAAGATCATTGGTCCCCGTCATAAACCCATCTAATGCAACCCATATATAGTATTGGAAAACGGTTTCTGTTAGTCCATCTCTTCCAACACTAATGCATTACAATAAAGTGCAGCCCAATGAGCCCTTATAGGTGAAGTAATATGTAGCCGACTTTCGCATAAAACCATCATAGAACGACATAAAAGATAGAAAACTTGACCAAATACTCATTAAACATCATATAGAATCATAGACAGATCATCATATGCCCTCAGGAACGTGGGAAACTACTCACAAGTATAAAACATGGCATAATGATTACAACACAATCTGAATATATAATATCCCCACCAAATAATGACAAAGTACCAATCACAAACATGCAATAGCACTAAAAACAATATCTAGGGTTCAAGTCAACACAAACTATGAGGGGGATGACGTCGATCTCGTAGATGGTGGCGATGATGGTGCTGATGGAGATGTCGATGGAGATGCCTCCTCCCAAGCCAAGGAGGAGTGAGGATATTGATGGCTTCGATTTCCCCTTCATCGGAGGCACCGGTGCAGCAGGATCTGCCCTCTCCCGGAGTAGGAGAGGACTTTCGCATCTGCCGCTTCCTCAATAAATCTCGGGAAAATATGGGTTACGTTTCTAGGCGAAACGGAGCTTATGGTATAAAAGAGGGGCCGAGACGATGCCTGAGTGGCAAACAACCTCAGATTGCGCGCCCAGACATGTAGGGTGCGCCACCTGGGTCCGTTTGGCCCTCGTGCCCCCCTTGCGTACTTCTTTCGCTTACGGTCCTTCTCCGGGTGTAAAACTCATCAGGTATTTTTCCTTCGATTTTTAGCGATCCAGAAAGTCCTGAAACAAATAAAATACGAAACGGAGGTTTTCTGCCTCCCAGGAATTAAATACCAATGAAGGGGACTTTGTAGAAAAGTCCCGAAAATCGATTAAAAATGCATAGATAATGATGTATGATGTCAAATAACACTGAAAATTAAACATATATGTAGCAATAATGATGATGCAAAATGCACATATCAACTTCCTCAAGCTTAAACCTTTGCTCGTCCTCTCGAGCAAATAAGCGAATAGATCATATCATGCATCAATTAGCTTATGGTTGATAAAATAAATACGATCAGTGCATCATAAACTTATGCATATTCAATTGTAATACAAGATTTATGAACCAACAATCATACAAACATGAATTACATAATACAAACTCTAGCAATTAACTCTTACCGTTTGAACAAGACTGTGGGGACCCCGGACTAGCTGTCCGAAATTCCCTGTTATGTATACAGTTCACGATCCCATGATCAGTGTGTCGTGAACACATAACCGAACTGATATCAAATTACACCATCCATTACAAAGCGGAATAAGAAAATTACAACATGGTCACCTGACCAATACTTACATAATAGCCTCGAAGGGCCTAACTAAACATCAGAGTAGCATCATCACTTCAGCAGCGCAGTACCCAAGTCATCTGCCATAACCCTACAGGCAACTGACTGGGAAGACGTTCCTAGCTCGCATAGACGTCTCCAACTCCTTCTTCATCTGTCGAACTCCTTCAAGTCTGGCCAAGTAAATAGCCAGGGACAAAGCCGTGAGTACATTTGAATTGTACTCGCAAACCATCAAGAAGGTGATAACAATTCTAACTAAAGAAGACAAGAGAGGAAGAGTAGTTTCTCTTGTGGATATAGCATGTGGAAGAGAAGAGATGTTTTTGGTGGAGATAGCATCCCAACTTCTCAATCGAAGGGGACACTCCAAGAATTTATCTAAGACATCTCTATATCTCTATTGAAGAAGAGTTCCTCTACATGAAAACACTAGGAAGGGTCACCCGCTTTTGTTTCATTTTCCTCGACCATCTCCACATGATCGGCAAAACATCTTTCCCGTACCCTTCCGGTACTTCCAACACACATTTCTTTTGGAAATCATTTTCAAAACCAAAACTCGACACAGCTCTGTAACGGCCATCCCAACCGTCCATGACCGCGGACGCGGCTATTCGAATAGTTTTGACTCTGCAGAGTTTGCGCACTTTCCCCACAAGAACTGATAAATCCGCCGGGATCATCCCCGGTTCGACATACAAAAGTATGCGAGGCTCGGATAATCAGTCATAGTCCTTCGCCTGTCTCCCTTGACAAGAGTCCTTCCCTGCGGGCTTACCCCTTCCCGGCACCCCGGCAGCCATACCTCCTTTTGAGCGTATCTCCGGCGCCATGACGAAGACCCTCGGTAATCGTCCGGCTGCAAGTTAATGCAGTGTATTGCCTCCTTCGGAGCGCAACCCGGTGTCGAGGTCATCGTGACCCTCCTAGAGAGTTGTGAAGGTGTCTCAAGTCAATTTCAACAAACTACGAGACTAAGCCCGTACCCACTTTGGATAATGTGGTTGCGCTGTGTAATTGTTCCGGGCGAATACAAAGAACCATGTGTCGTTTTTCTCAAAAACCCAAGTCACACCCACACTTTCCTCTTTCCAATCATCTTTGTCAAGATCCTTTTTGCCTTCATAAACCATACGCTTGGGTAAGATTTGCCTCACCCAAGGTTTTCATAAACATTTACAACAAGGTAAACCTTGAGGGGTTCCCAACCTATAGTTTCATGAGTTGAACTAGTATTGCACTACGGCCGAGATGAGAGTCATCCCGCCATAGATGAGGTATAAAGGGGTAGTGGAGTGGATCATACTTGCTTAAGGTAAGCATGTATTATGACAACACAAGGAGGAATATACTCTCAGATTTGTGGTGCTAACTACACAACTTAGATAGTGGAGTGTCACTATCCAACATATTCTCCAAGATGGTACACGGCATACTCCTCTCAAGTTGAGAATACACCAAGATCATGACATTGATACCTCTATACTACAAAGGGGTGGGTGTGGTGTAAGTTACTATCTTGAGATGGAACATGCTCAAGTTGAGCATACAAGATAACCAAGTGGGATAGCACGGCCATGTTACCATGCATCCCATAACACAAGGACAAATAGTGGAGCATCACCACTAGGGAGTACCCCACTTGCAATCACACATAGATGACATAAATAGAGATAATAACACACATAGAATGAAGGTGCTTTGAACATCAACAAATGACATCCAACTAGACACCGGATCGGAGATCAAAAGATGGCTTGCCTTGGCTTATTTGTCCCTGGACTTCTTCATCTTCATCAATATAAGAATCCCATCAATATGAATAAAATCCTTATCCGAAACACTTCTTCTTCTCCGGAATTGTTCGCATCTATCGCCGGAAAATATAAAAGGAACACAATCAACACATTGCACTAATAAAACAAACAAGCAACAATCAGAAACTAACCACTCAACTAAGGTCTATCATGTTAAGGACTTATAGATATTTCAAAACAACTTTATAAAAGAAAACCCATTTATTTTACTTGATAAAAGCATGGAAGCTTCACAAATGAGCAATTGCCTCTATGGTCATTACCAAGGCATGAATTAAACATCCCCTGGTAGATAACACTATCAAGAAGACAAGTGCAAAGCTTTTGGCCTCAAAACATTCATCTTTTATTTTCAAACATTTTTGAAGAGGTAGAAATTATTTATCTCCTTTATTTTGTTTGCACAAATACTACCCAATACTAGGAAGTAAACAATATGCCACACCATTTTGAAAACTTAAGCAAAACAATAGAGCTTGGTTTAATCTTGGGAGGTTTTGTTTGGCAAGAATAAAACATTGGTTGGCTAATTTTAAAAACAAAGTGATGACAAGGGTTTGAATAACTCAAAGAGATTTCAAATCATCATTGCATGTGACACACATACCTTTGCAAACAGAGACAAAATTTCATTAACAGAGACTAACAATATTTTTCCTAGATGGCCAGTAACAAAACAAGGTCCACACAATTGGATTCATCCAAAAATATTAATCCTACAATTTTTAAAATTACAAACACTAAACAGAATGCAGTGATCATGTTTAATGCACTAAAATTCGTACAAAAATCCTAAAAATATGAGGCCAGCGGCATTGGAAAGATAATGAAATTTATGTTCCAATGCAATTTGTTTCACTCGATTTGGGTATGTAGATCTCGAGTTATTCATGTTTGATGCTCTCTGGTTTTTATCACATATTACAGAAATTCCAAAGTTTAAAAGAATTGAAAGGGCGGGAGTTCTCTGGGCCGTGCGGGGTTGCAGTATTGGGCCGGCCCAGGGGAGTTGTCCAGGTGGAGAGATGGGAGAAAATAAAAAGAAAAAGAAAGGGTCCATGCGGGCCAGGCCTGCATGGCCGACGTGGCCATGCAGCCCATGCAGGCGCACGTTCGGGAGGCTCAGTCGGCCTCTGGTCGTCTTCCTCGTTTCGCCAGGAAGGCTCGGGGCGGACGGAAGAAAGAGGGCAGGGGCGGCCGGGGGCTTACCTGCAGGGCGCTGCGGTCGGCGGCGGGGATCCGGCGGGCAGTGGCGGGTCGGGGCAGTGCAGGGACGGCCGGCGGCGCCTCCTTTTTCCCTCGCAGCGGCTTCCCACGGCGGTTGTTCTCCGCAGGTCCTCCCGGTCTACGGCGGTGGCGCTGTTCTCCGGCGATACTGGGCAGAGAGAGGGGCAAGGTTAGGTCGGGGTAGCGTTGGGAGCCAGAGGAAAAGGATCGGAGAGGGAGGGTGGCGACGTTGGGTCGGGCCCAACTTTCCCGTCACCGCACGGTGACCATGCAGCAACGGCGTCTCTGTCGAGCAGCAGCCAGAGGTAGGCTTCGGCGCATCTCTGGGGATGGTCTGGAGAGGGGAAGGAGTAGTGGGAGTGAGCGGAGAGTGCTGGGGCGGAGGGGCCTTTTATAGCCGGATGGGGGAGCGGGGTGGTGGCCGTGGCCAACCGGAGAGCAAGCTCGCGGTGGCAGTGGCCAATGGAGAGGTGAGGGATGACGTAGGGGAGGTGCTGGAGCGTGACGTAGGGTGGAGGACGTCAGCAGGGGTGGTGCACGCGCGGGAAGGGAAGGGTTCGATCGGAAGGGGGAGTTCTGTGCATGTGCCGTGTTGTTTCAAGGCTTGGATGGGTTTGGGAGGTGGGCTGCTCGACGTGGCCAGGTTGGAGAGAGAGGGGAGAGGGCCCAGGGTGTGGTTCTGGTGGAGTTGGGGTTGGGCCAAGAGGGTGCAAGGGTTAGGCACAAGCAAAATCATGGCCCGGCCATGTTTGATGCAAATTGAGAGAGAGGGAGAGGAAATAGAGGGGTGGGTGTGAGTGTGGTGGGACCATGCCCCATGCAAAGTCAGGGTTTGCACCACTTTGCAAGGGTTGGAAAGAAACCAAAAGTAGAAAGAGAAGAAAGTGGTGGTGGTGATGGTATTAACTTGATGTGTGAAAAAAAATAGGTTGAAAAAGAGGGTGCATGGTGGTGTTGAACAAGGGCGTTGGTCCAAAATTTGTTGTGGCAAGATTTTGAATGAGCTCATTTGGAAAGGAGAAGGGAGAAAAGATAATATTTATTTAAAACTATCAAATGATCATGTTGATCCAACAAGGTTTGGAAATTTTAAGACAAGGTGAGAGGAAGATGGTGGTGATATTTAGAAAGTTTTGAATTTGATTAAGTCATTAGGGACTTGCATGATCATGGTTCACCACATAGGGGTTTTTGGTTAAATGCTTGAAATAATGGATTCACCATTTCACACATTAGGTAGAAAGAAAGAAGTAATTCCAAAGATAGGAATATTATGATATGAGAGAAAAAAAAAGGGTATAGATCCCCTCCTCAAGGTTTTAGGTAGTTGGGTTGACTATAAAGCAAAAACCAAAGAAAAGTTAGGGTTCTAGGTTGGTGAGGCAAGGGAAAAGTTGGCTTCCCCTCTTATCCACACAAGAGAGCAAGAAGAGAGTGACAAGCATAACTACCAAGGTCCAGGGGTGATGCTAGAGATGGTTGCCCAAAAAGGATTTTCTTGAGTAGTGATGGAGGGCTTTGGGTAGATCATCCATGTGTTGGTAAATTGAACAACTACCCAGATCAAGCATTGATGGAGTGGTGAGGTTGAAGGAGGGATCATTGAGTTGTGTTAGAGGCAAAGACTATTCCAAGGGTATTTGATCACAGATTCAAATACCATTTAATTTGGTTTCTATGACCTTGATTTTGATTTAATCAAATAAGATTTCTTGAAATATTAAAAAAAAGGAGAGGTTGTAGAAGAGTAGAATGATCCATAGAGGAATAGAAAATATGTATCATTCCATTTTATTTGAAGACATCAAAACTACAAATAAAAGCTTTTCACAAGATTTAGAGTCGCATAAAGTAAGGGTAAGTCATTTGGTAAATACTTTGGGCTAAAACAAAAATCACTTTAGAAACCTTTTTGTGATTTTATGATCTAAGGTGATCATAGCCAATATTAAAAGGAGGGGTTTTTGACAAGATCCTTTGAATTAAGATTTTGAGTCATAGGACAAAACAAAAAGGAGGTTTGGTGACTTTTGTCAAAAACTTCAAATGTTTTTGAAGAGAGGGGTTAAGGTAATACAAGAGGGGCCATAGCTTAGCTATTTTTTTCTTGAGAATAGAAGATGTGTGTTGAGGTACTTATGGGAATTCACCAACCATAGGGTTTAGTGTATTGGTAGGGAAAGGAAAATAATTTCCCACAGCCACACATGTTTTTATTAGTTGAGTTGCTAGATTGTTTTACCACGAGATGTGTTATTCTTTGGGGTGGCTCGAGACAAAACTAAACAAACAAAACAAGACCATTCATCTACCAACAGATCAAAACAATTCATTATAACAAACAAATCAAGGCAATTCATTTAATTAGTTAATAGAAAAAGTTTTTGTTCCCCCGGATTTTTGAAATAAGGACAACTAATCAAGGTTGCAAAAGTTGGGGTGTTACAGATCTTCCACCCTTAAAATAATCTCGTCCCGAGATTACTGAGTGTAGAACTAGAGGAGTTATAAAGTTTATCCAAAGTCAGACTCCATTCTTCTGTATACGTGCTGTTGTAGAGAAGGTCGTTGCTTCATCTTCTGGGAGACATGATGGATTCCTGCCGATGGCGAGCTTCATGAAGAGGTTAACTACTCCATGCAGGTGTTGGAGCTGTAGCTTCTTCATGATCCTAGCGGAGATTCAAGACTGTGGGAGAGTTAGTGCACCCAATGGGGCTTGAGCAAGGTTGAAAACTTTTAGAGTTAGCTTAAATTTAGGGGAGGACGAAGTCTTCCACCCTTAAAATTGTTCATCGGGGTTCTTTGAAAACTTTAAGCTTCGGCCACGGAGTCTTGTCGGGCGCTTTTTGGAGAAGTCATTGATCTCTCATCTTGAGTCAGCATCTTCAGAGGGCGTTGTGTAGTCCACGGCTTCAAGAGGGGTTAGTGCATCCCACGTTTCCAACGGTGTGTTAGAAAGGTTTAAAAATGTTAGGGTTAGCTCCAACTTTTAGTGGAAGACGAAGTCTTCCACCCTTAAGATTTTTCATCGGGCTTTCGGAAAAACTCTGAGCTTCTGCCTTGTGGTTCTATCGGGCTTCTGAAGAAGTCATCGATCTTCCTTGTTCAGTTGCAGAATCTTCGGGGGCGACGTGCAGACCACAACTTCAAGAGGCATTCACGGTGCTAACTCAACCATATGGGACGTCCGGTAAGTTAGTAAGTTGATGAAACGTCGGGTTGTTGTCCATATGAAGCAGCAACAAGGTCGTCGGAGACAATCTTCAGCTTGAGTGTCGGTGTTGACCAGTTAAGAAGTGAGCGGGTAAACTACACCTAATCTTGATTCTTGAGGTATCTTCAGGAGCTTCACTTGATGAGGACCAGATGAACCATGTGATGTAGTTTGGCTTTGACGCTATTGTCCTCTCAGCTTGTTAGACGGTGTGTTAGAGGGTAGTTTTCAAAAAGTTATACTTGAAGTTAGCGCGATTATACTCCAAGGTTAGACAAAGTTAGTATGTCTTCTCGCAGAGATGCAGTCACTCATGAAGGTATGGGCTTCTGTCTTCTCGGCTTAGTAGAGATGCTTCAGCTGATCTTGAAAGTAGTTGGCGTGGATAGGGGTCTGGGTTAGTTTCTCTGACAGTTGAGAATCGATGGTTAACATGGTTAAATTATCCATTTAGCTAGCAGTTAGTATTTTATCGACGAGGTTGGTGAGGTGAAAACATATTAGGGAGGCTTTCTAAGCTAGGTTATCACACCAAGGGTGTTTTTCAACTGAACACCAAAACACACAACAAACAGATAAAAACACTGAAGGCAGCACACTAGGAAACAACAAGCAATCATCACACCAGACAAGGCACTCTAAGCATCTAGGGATGCCTAATACGCAGGGGTGGCTCAATCAAAGCGATTGAGTTTGTCCTATCCATCCTATTGGTTTGGGGCTGGTCAAATATGTTGGCGTCTTCATTCTTCTGACGTTATCTTCAACTGGTATTCTTGGAGCAGTTGGTGGTGAAGAAGATCTGACGTTGAGTTATTGACACTGAGTGGGAGGCGGGAATTGCGGAGAACTTCTAGTCTCAACATCCCGGGGGAAGTGAGGTCTTCGGAGGGTAATCGTTGATGTACTCCCAAGGTTGACAACTTCTGGTGGCTGGCCTAAAAATTACTAGTCAAGAACTGAGGACTTGATCCCAGACGACTGCAAAAAGGTGCAAGTCCGCGAAGGAACAAGGTCATCTCCTTGACGGTCTTTGGTGATAACCAAAGACATGATCCTATTATCCTTTTATGTGCATGACTAAGTCGGCATCCAATCTCCAATAGTTGATGTTGGAGATACATGAGTCTTCTTGAGGGATTGATCCATCTTTGAGTTCGAGTCTCCGGTCTGAGTTGGGGACATCGTTCAATATGTAGGTTTGAAGTGGATGAGACAACAGAGTAAGAACTTTCAAACATTTTTATAAGCGGAGAGATAAGAATTTAGAAGTTTTGAAGAAATAAGAGGAGTAGAAGCTATGCTTCCGACTAAAGAAAGAATTTGTTTCGTAAATAGTTTTTCCCAAAGTACTTGTGCCCTAACTAACGTCCATGCTAACTAAGGTCTCCTATAGTCAGGATAGCTCTGATACCAGCTCTGTGGGGACCCCGGACTAGCTGTCCGAAATTCCCTGTTATGTATACAGTTCACGATCCCATGATCAGTGTGTCGTGAACACATAACCGAACTGATATCAAATTACACCATCCATTACAAAGCGGAATAAGAAAATTACAACATGGTCACCTGACCAATACTTACATAATAGCCTCGAAAGGGCCTAACTAAACATCAGAGTAGCATCATCACTTCAGCAGCGCAGTACCCAAGTCATCTGCCATAACCCTACAGGCAACTGACTGGGAAGACGTTCCTAGCTCGCATAGACGTCTCCAACTCCTTCTTCATCTGTCGAACTCCTTCAAGTCTGGCCAAGTAAATAGCCGGGGACAAAGCCGTGAGTACATTTGAATTGTACTCGCAAACCATCAAGAAGGTGATAACAATTCTAACTAAAGAAGACAAGAGAGGAAGAGTAGTTTCTCTTGTGGATATAGCATGTGGAAGAGAAGAGATGTTTTTGGTGGAGATAGCATCCCAACTTCTCAATCGAAGGGGACACTCCAAGAATTTATCTAAGACATCTCTATATCTCTATTGAAGAAGAGTTCCTCTACATGAAAACACTAGGAAGGGTCACCCCACTTTGTTTCATTTTCCTCGACCATCTCCACATGGTCGGCACACCATCTTTCCCGTACCCTTCCGATACTTCCAACACACGCATTTCCTTTGGAAATCATTTTCAAAACCAAAACTCGACACAGCTCGGTAACGGCCATCCCAACCGTTCATGACCGCGGACGCGGCTATTCGAATAGTTTTAACTCTGCAGAGTGTGCGCACTTTCCCCACAAGAACCGATAAATCCGCCGGGATCATCCCCGGTTCGACATACAAAAGTATGCGAGGCTCGGATAATCAGTCATAGTCCTTCGCCTATCTCCCTTGACAAGAGTCCTTCCCTGCGGGCTTACCCCTTCCCGGCACCCCGGCAGCATACCTCCTTTTGAGCGTATCTCCGGCGCCATGACGAAGACCCTCGGTAATCGTCCGGCTGCAAGTTAATGCGGTGTATTGCCTCCTTCGGAGCGCAACCCGGTGTCGGAGGTCATCGTGACCCTCCTAGAGAGTTGTGAAGGTGTCTCAAGTCAATTTCAACAAACTACGGACTAAGCCCGTACCCACTTTGGATAATGTGGTTGCGCTGTGTAATTGTTCCGGGCGAATACAAAGAACCATGTGTCGTTTTTCTCAAAAACCCAAGTCACACCCACACTTTCCTCTTTCCAACCATCTTTGTCAAGATCCTTTTCTTTCATAAACCATACGCTTGGGTAAGATTTGCCTCACCCAAGGTTTTCATAAACATTTACAACAAGGTAAACCTTGAGGGGTTCCCAACCTATAGTTTCATGAGTTGAACTAGTATTGCACTACGGCCGAGATGAGAGTCATCCCGCCATAGATGAGGTATAAAGGGGGTAGTGGAGTGGATCATACTTGCTTAAGGTAAGCATGTATTATGACAACACAAGGAGGAATATACTCTCAGATTTGTGGTGCTAACTACACAACTTAGATAGTGGAGTGTCACTATCCAACATATTCTCCAAGATGGTACACGGCATACTCCTCTCAAGTTGAGAATACACCAAGATCATGACATTGATACCTCTATACTACAAAGGGGGTGGGTGTGGTGTAAGTTACTATCTTGAGATGGAACATGCTCAAGTTGAGCATACAAGATAACCAAGTGGGATAGCACGGCCATGTTACC
The DNA here is from genome assembly GCF_022539505.1 of Lolium rigidum. NCBI lineage: Eukaryota > Viridiplantae > Streptophyta > Magnoliopsida > Poales > Poaceae > Lolium > Lolium rigidum. The sequence continues at coordinate 8,021,089 of NC_061510.1, read as the reverse complement.
ATGCATCCCATAACACAAGGACAAATAGTGGAGCATCACCACTAGGGAGTACCCCACTTGCAATCACACATAGATGACATAAATAGAGATAATAACACACATAGAATGAAGGTGCTTTGAACATCAACAAATGACATCCAACTAGACACCGGATCAGAGATCAAAAGATGGCTTGCCTTGGCTTATTTGTCCCTGGACTTCTTCATCTTCATCAATATAAGAATCCCATCAATATGAATAAAATCCTTATCCGAAACACTTCTTCTTCTCCGGAATTGTTCGCATCTATCGCCGGAAAATATAAAAGGAACACAATCAACACATTGCACTAATAAAACAAACAAGCAACAATCAGAAACTAACCACTCAACTAAGGTCTATCATGTTAAGGACTTATAGATATTTCAAAACAACTTTATAAAAGAAAACCCATTTATTTTACTTGATAAAAGCATGGAAGCTTCACAAATGAGCAATTGCCTCTATGGTCATTACCAAGGCATGAATTAAACATCCCCTGGTAGATAACACTATCAAGAAGACAAGTGCAAAGCTTTTGGCCTCAAAACATTCATCTTTTATTTTCAAACATTTTTGAAGAGGTAGAAATTATTTATCTCCTTTATTTTGTTTGCACAAATACTACCCAATACTAGGAAGTAAACAATATGCCACACCATTTTGAAAACTTAAGCAAAACAATAGAGCTTGGTTTAATCTTGGGAGGTTTTGTTTGGCAAGAATAAAACATAGGTTGGCTAATTTTAAAAACAAAGTGATGACAAGGGTTTGAATAACTCAAAGAGATTTCAAATCATCATTGCATGTGACACACATACCTTTGCAAACAGAGACAAAATTTCATTAACAGAGACTAACAATATTTTTCCTAGATGGCCAGTAACAAAACAAGGTCCACACAATTGGATTCATCCAAAAATATTAATCCTACAATTTTTAAAATTACAAACACTAAACAGAATGCAGTGATCATGTTTAATGCACTAAAATTCGTACAAAAATCCTAAAAATATGAGGCCAGCGGCATTGGAAAGATAATGAAATTTATGTTCCAATGCAATTTGTTTCACTCTATTTGGGTATGTATATCTCGATTTATTCACGTTTGATGTTCTCTGGTTTTTTTATCACATAATACAGAAATTCCAAAGTTTAAAAGAATTGAAAGGGCGGGAGTTCTCTGGGCCGTGCGGGGTTGCAGTATTGGGCCGGCCCAGGGGAGTTGTCCAGGTGGAGAGATGGGAGAAAATAAAAAGAAAAAGAAAGGGTCCATGCGGGCCAGGCCTGCATGGCCGACGTGGCCATGCAGCCCATGCAGGCGCACGTTCGGGAGGCTCAGTCGGCCTCTGGTCGTCTTCCTCGTTTCGCCAGGAAGGCTCGGGGCGGACGGAAGAAAGAGGGCAGGGGCGGCCGGGGGCTTACCTGCAGGGCGCTGCGGTCGGCGGCGGGGATCCGGCGGGCAGTGGCGGGTCGGGGCAGTGCAGGGACGGCCGGCGGCGCCTCCTTTTTCCCTCGCAGCGGCTTCCCACGGCGGTTGTTCTCCGCAGGACCTCCCGGTCTACGGCGGTGGCGCTGTTCTCCGGCGATACTGGGCAGAGAGAGGGGCAAGGTTAGGTCGGGGTAGCGTTGGGAGCCAGAGGAAAAGGATCGGAGAGGGAGGGTGGCGACGTTGGGTCGGGCCCAACTTTCCCGTCACCGCACGGTGACCATGCAGCAGCGGCGTCTCCGTCGAGCAGCAGCCGGAGGTAGGCTTCGGCGCATCTCCGGGGATGGTCCGGAGAGGGGAAGGAGTAGTGGGAGTGAGCGGAGAGTGCTCGGGGCGGAGGGGCCTTTTATAGCCGGATGGGGAGCGGGGTGGTGGCCGTGGCCAACCGGAGAGCAAGCTCGCGGTGGCAGTGGCCAATGGAGAGGTGAGGGATGACGTAGGGGAGGTGCTGGAGCGTGACGTAGGGTGGAGGACGTCAGCAGGGGTGGTGCACGCGCGGGAAGGGAAGGGTTCGATCGGAAGGGGGAGTTCTGTGCATGTGCCGTGTTGTTTCAAGGCTTGGATGGGTTTGGGAGGTGGGCTGCTCGACGTGGCCAGGTTGGAGAGAGAGGGGAGAGGGCCCAGGGTGTGGTTCTGGTGGAGTTGGGGTTGGGCCAAGAGGGTGCAAGGGTTAGGCACAAGCAAAATCATGGCCCGGCCATGTTTGATGCAAATTGAGAGAGAGGGAGAGGAAATAGAGGGGTGGGTGTGAGTGTGGTGGGACCATGCCCCATGCAAAGTCAGGGTTTGCACCACTTTGCAAGGGTTGGAAAGAAACCAAGAGTAGAAAGAGAAGAAAGTGGTGGTGGTGATGGTATTAACTTGATGTGTGAAAAAAAAATAGGTTGAAAAAGAGGGTGCATGGTGGTGTTGAACAAGGGCGTTGGTCCAAAATTTGTTGTGGCAAGATTTTGAATGAGCTCATTTGGAAAGGAGAAGGGAGAAAAGATAATATTTATTTAAAACTATCAAATGATCATGTTGATCCAACAAGGTTTGGAAATTTTAAGACAAGGTGAGAGGAAGATGGTGGTGATATTTAGAAAGTTTTGAATTTGATTAAGTCATTAGGGACTTGCATGATCATGGTTCACCACATAGGGGTTTTTGGTTAAATGCTTGAAATAATGGATTCACCATTTCACACATTAGGTAGAAAGAAAGAAGTAATTCCAAAGATAGGAATATTATGATATGAGAAAAAAAAAAGGGTATAGATCCCCTCCTCAAGGTTTTAGGTAGTTGGGTTGACTATAAAGCAAAAACCAAAGAAAAGTTAGGGTTCTAGGTTGGTGAGGCAAGGGAAAAGTTGGCTTCCCTCTTATCCACACAAGAGAGCAAGAAGAGAGTGACAAGCATAACTACCAAGGTCCAGGGGTGATGCTAGAGATGGTTGCCCAAAAAGGATTTTCTTGAGTAGTGATGGAGGGCTTTGGGTAGATCATCCATGTGTTGGTAAATTGAACAACTACCCAGATCAAGGATTGATGGAGTGGTGAGGTTGAAGGAGGGATCATTGAGTTGTGTTAGAGGCAAAGACTATTCCAAGGGTATTTGATCACAGATTCAAATACCATTTAATTTGGTTTCTATGACCTTGATTTTGATTTAATCAAATAAGATTTCTTGAAATATTAAAAAAAAGGAGAGGTTGTAGAAGAGTAGAATGATCCATAGAGGAATAGAAAATATGTATCATTCCATTTTATTTGAAGACATCAAAACTACAAATAAAAGATTTTCACAAGATTTAGAGTCGCATAAAGTAAGGGTAAGTCATTTGGTAAATACTTTGGGCTAAAACAAAAATCACTTTAGAAACCTTTTTGTGATTTTATGATCTAAGGTGATCATAGCCAATATTAAAAGGAGGGGTTTTTGACAAGATCCTTTGAATTAAGATTTTGAGTCATAGGACAAAACAAAAAGGAGGTTTGGTGACTTTTGTCAAAAACTTCAAATGTTTTTGAAGAGAGGGGTTAAGGTAATACAAGAGGGGCCATAGCTTAGCTATTTTTTTCTTGAGAATAGAAGATGTGTGTTGAGGTACTTATGGGAATTCACCAACCATAGGGTTTAGTGTATTGGTAGGGAAAGGAAAATAATTTCCCACAGCCACACATGTTTTTATTAGTTGAGTTGCTAGATTGTTTTACCACGAGATGTGTTATTCTTTGGGGTGGCTCGAGACAAAACTAAACAAACAAAACAAGACCATTCATCTACCAACAGATCAAAACAATTCATTATAACAAACAAATCAAGGCAATTCATTTAATTAGTTAATAGAAAAAGTTTTTGTTCCCCCGGATTTTTGAAATAAGGACAACTAATCAAGGTTGCAAAAGTTGGGGTGTTACAGAAATCATCAACAGAAAGTTCCGCAAGATAGTAGTCGAAACGATAAAAACTCGGGAAGACAGTTTATGCAAGATGGTAGTCAAAAAAACAAAATCGCGAGAGGACAAATCATTTACCTTGGGAAGGAGATTGGCGCTGTTGCACGGCTCCACTCGGCAAGAGGATGGAACTGAATCTTTTTTGCTTAGTGACGAAACACGTCGGACAAGCTTTTCCAAATCCTTCACAGAGAGATCTTTAGATATGCGGTCGACATCTTTCTCGCCAGCATATAGCCACATAGGGTTTTTGCGAGCCTGTAGAGGTTGCACCCTAATCCTAAGGAAATGCGCAGTAATCTGAATACCCGACAATTCTTTGCCTGGGGTATTCTGCAGCTCCTGCACTTCATCAGTGCATCTGTTGTCGTTTTTTCTTCTTCGGTGGCTTCTGCATCCCAGGATCGGCGCCGAAGAATTTTTGCGCTACCATCAAAGGGTGCGATGTTGTATTCCTGCGAGTCAGAGTATTCCTCGCGGACGTATAGCCATCTCCTGCGTCACCTTTGGACGGAGTCGGGGAATTTGACGTCGAAATAACCGACATCAGGACAGACACATATAACAACACCACCTATATTGTAGGCGATGTTGTGCGAGCTATTGCGGCGAATGCAGAAAATGCGTTTCCACAAGGCCCAATTCGGTTGGGTCCCGAGAAAACACTCGCAAAGGGTGATAAAGATAGAAATATGGAGGATAGAATTGGGAGTCAGCTGGTGCAGCTGCAGTCCATACACGAAAGCAATCCACGAAGAAATTCATGGATAGGAGCGGATAGACCGCGGATGAGGTGGTCAACAAAGGTTACCCGATATTGGATGGGGGCGTCGGAAAGCTTTCTTCATTGGGGAAGATCAGCGCCTCCTCCTTCTTCATCAAGCCAAGCTTCTTCATCAGGTTTGTGTCTTGGTTTGAGATCTTAGATCTCTCCCACTCGGAAACCTCCAGATCTTGTGTCGCCATGCTTGCTTCTGGGGTGGTGTGCCTTGTGAGCCTCGCCCGCAGTGGCATCAATGTTGGCGCTTGAGAGATTGAGGATGAGGACGAGCGCAGGAGCTCGTTTGGTTGCAATGGAGGTTTTTTGGAGAGAGAGAGAGAGCAGGAGCGCGGCGCAGCGAAGGGGATAACAGGAGGAAGAAGATGACTGTTTATACCAAGCCAGCGAAACGCCTGGATGGTGGGAGACTGGATTTGATGCCCTACACGTGCTTCCAGGGGTAAAAATGTCTTTTTACTACAAAGGAACTAGACAGGCGCTACAACGCGCGTGCCAGAAAAAGTGGAGGACGTATGTCCCCCACTTGCGGAACATGTCAAAAACTGCAGAGTTCTGGACCCACAGGTCAGCGACATATCATCTTACGCACCTTCCCAATACGGTGATCATGGCTATCGTCGGTGCGATGTCACACTAAAAGAAAAAGATCGGCTGCAGTGCATGGAGGTTTGGTGACAGCAGAAGTATTATTGGGAATTTCGAAGCTTTTGATCAAATACAAGTTTTTGCTCAAATGCTTGGGGGCTACTTTTATAAGGAGTTTGATAGAGAGATGATTCAAAACGACAAAATATTGAGCCTACAGCCAAGTATAAATACTCAACTGTAGCCTCGGGGGCTACTCCCATCGGGAGCGCTGGTCGCGCACCCGATAAAGATGAAAGCAATGGAAGAAGTTGACAATATAGCGACAACAGTATTAAAAAGGTGAGCCTACAACCAAGTACAAGCACTTGGCTGTAGCCTCGGGGGCTACTCCCATCGAGAACGCTGTTCACGTACCCGATGAAATTGAATAAGTCATAGTGAGCATATTTCGAGTTATGGAATAACTCTTCATATACTCCCATCGGGAAGACAAGATAAAAATACAAGTCATCGTATGACTCAAACAAATGTGCTATTCCAACAGCCGAAAAAGGCACTCGACAATATATTCTTAGAGCGCCTCAGTCGCGATTTAATTTCTGAATGCCGCAGTACTTTGCGAAGGTAAGACCCCAGGATCCATCCTGTGTGGCGTGGCATCGCACCTGAATGCGCTCTGCTACTTTTTTCCGTATCAATAGATGCGAAGAAAAATCCTAACGGACGCGTCGAAACTACGCCAAGATATCCGAGATCATGTCCGGGACTTGATCTTGAAGTAAGTTTTTGCGGGATTGCCACGAGAGCGATTAACCGGTACCCGATCCGTCGATGAACCAGCCCCAATTACTGATATCCCTGTACAATATATGTTTGATTTATGAAAGTCATTTGATAATTCGAAAAGGTCAAGTGTTAATTGTAATGATGGAGTTTTTCCCTGATTCTTCGATTCAAGCAAAATCTCGGGGGCTACTGACATAGGCATCCCCAATGGGCCTGCCAAAGATGGTACCCGGGATTTACTGGAGGCCTACGACCCAAAATTTATGGAGCGCGGAAGCCCAATTAAGAGATAGTTTTGGAAAGATAGAGTTGTATTAGGAATAAGACTTGTAACTATTGCGGGACGAACTCAAAGAGTCTCCCGGTTTCTGTAACTTGTACATCACGAAACCTTCGGCTCGCCTCCTATATAAGGGGGAGTCGAAGGAGAAAGAGAGGATCGATTTCATTATCAACATAACCCTAGTTTTCTAGCAGTCGAGTACTTTTCCGGCTGAACCCTCGAGATCTACTTGCCCTCTACTTCCTACTAAAACCCTAGTCTACAATCTGTAGGCATTGACAAGTCGATACCTTGTCAGGTACTCATCGGAATCATCATGAATCCTTGATTGATCTTGTCCTTGGTCTTTCACACTAGAGGAAGGGTCTTGATTTTGTTCTTCGGTTGGTGCATCATTAGCTTCAAGAGATGGAGTTTGTTGATGTTGTGAAGATGAGGGCCCCACCATAGTAGAGCATAGTCCTTCCCGAGATGCCATACCGTGTCCCTCAATGGGGCGGAAAAATCCCACACCCATTCTTACTATGGCATCTTGAGGTATTTCATCATCAGCACAAACATCAACTTGCCCCACTTGGGAGCCATCATTTTCCTCGAACTTCACACTACAAGATTCGATGATAATGTTGGAGGATATATCAAAGACTCTATAAGTGTGAGATTCGGCACTGTAACCAACAAATATACCCTCCAAAGCTTTAGGAGCAAATTTAGATAAACAAACTCCTTTGATTTCATAGAAACACTTACACCCAAACACCTTGAAGTATGAGATATTAGGCTTGTTCCCAGTGAGTATTTCATATGGAGTCTTGTTCAAGCCCTTATGGAGATAGAGCCGGTTAGAAGAATGACAAGCGGTGGAGATGGCTTCGGCCCAAAAATTATAGCGGGATTTGTACTCCGCCATCATAGATCTTGCCATATCCATAAGAGTCTGGTTCTTCCTCTCCGCAACACCATTTTTTTGAGTGTATGCAACAGAATATTGATGTCTTATCCCCTCAACACTAAGAAAATTATTGAGTGTGTAGTTCTTGAACTCGGAGCCGCTGTCACTTCTTATTGCCAATATAGAGAGATTGTGTTGACGTTGCATCTCGGTGGCAAAGTCAATGAAGATTTGTTGAGTCTCATCTTTATTCTTGAGAAAATAGACCCAAGTATATCTTGAATAGTCATCAACAATCACCAAGCAATGTTTCTTAGCACCAAGACTTGCATGAGTGGTACGACCAAAAAGATCCACATGAAGGAGATCCAAGATCCTCTTGGAAGAGATGATAGTCTTGCTTGGGTGCGAGGAGTCATGCATTTTTCCTTCAACACAAGCCCTACAAACACGATCTTTGGCAAAAGAAACATTGTCCATTAGTCCCGCAATATGGTTCCCCTTGTGAAGACTTTGCAAAGTGTTGACATGGGCCAAGCGGTGATGCCACAACCAACCCACATCCTCCTTTCCGAATAGGCACATCGCACTTGACGTGGTGGCCCTCGACGAGTCTACCACATACAAGTTGTTTTTGCGATACCCAACAAAAGCGACTTTTAGAGTCTTGCTCCACAAGAGGACCACAATATCATTATCAATAAAGATGGCGAAATCTATCTTGCCAAGGGCGGAAACGGACAACAAATTGTAACCAAGGGTTTTGACAATCATGACATCCACAAGAGTAATGTTTTGTGCAATCACAACCTTACGAAAACCCAATACCTCGGATGTTGAATTGTCGCCAAAGGAGATGGTGATTTCATGAATATCGGGCCTCAACTCCTTGACGAGATCCTTGCCGCCGGTCATATGACTTGTGCATCCACTATCAAGCACCCATTTTGAACCTCCGACGACATAGTCCTACATGAGATCAATTCTTGGATTTAGGTACCCATTTTTCAATGGGTCCTCTTTTGTTAGCAATAAGGGTCTTTGGGACCCAAATAGACCAAGCAATATAACCATCATAAGGGCCAACATATTTTGCATAAACATCACCATAATAATCTTTAAATAAAACATAGTGAGGGTTAGCAATTCCCGCATCATCATCATTAATGGTTTTGGCCTTTGGGGCATCACCATTAGTGATAACTTTCTTCTTTTCTTGTGCGGGCTTGGCCTTCTTCTTCTTTGCCTTCTTTGCCTTGGCTTTATAGCCAATTCCCTCCTTCCCATTGTTTGACCTTTGCTTACTCAAAAGGTCATCCAAAGATAACTTACTTTGGGGAGAGGAGGCCTTAGCAAGTTCATCCTTCAACCTAGCATTTTCCTCAAAAATATTTGCATGATAACAAGTAGAGGTAGAGGAGCTAGGCACATCATATTTAGCAAGCCTAATTTGAAGTTGCTCATTAGACTTGGAGAGGAGAGAGTGTTCACTCTTCAAGGCTTTGTGAGCCTTTTCTAGTTCATCTAGATCCTTCACAAGTGTCTCATGATCAACACCAAATTTGGTCTTTTCCTTTTTAAGCATTTTTTCCTTAGCTCTAGCAAGATCTTTCTTTGGTAAGCTTAGCAATTTCATCTTGAGGCTCTTCAAGAGTTTCTAGTTTCTCTTCAAGAGAAACTATAGTTTCTTGTACTTCCTCAAGGGCATTTTTTAGAGCGGCTATTTCAAGAGAATCCTCACTTTCTATTTGACATTTTTTTATCAAGGATATCATTTATTTGTGCTAGTCGAACCATGAGAGCCGAAACATGCTTTTTAGTGTCACCTTTCAAGTTAAGAATGAACTCATCGAAATCAAGCATTTCTTGTTTCATTTTCAAGCTAGCATGATCAGCCCCTACATAATTTGATATGTTAGGCATAGAGGGGTTAGGGGATAATACCTCGGATGATTTATCCATGATGCAATTTTCTTCCTTCAAGTGAATATCCTCATTGAGGGATTCAGTTGGTGATGAAGAGTTGTTGGAGAGGGAAGCAAGAGCAATCAACCCATTGGAAGTTTCTTCTTCTTCTTCATCATCATCATCATCCCCGGATGTGTATTCTTCTTGAGTAGATAGCACAATAGATGTGTCCAAGGAGGACCTTGCCATGAAGCAATGTGCATTCTTGATGTGAGGGTTCTCATTGGGGGATTCAAAGAGAGATGAAGAGGGAATATTGGTGGTGGCAATGGCGACCGGTTCCTTTGAGGTCTCTTCTTCATCACTACTACTATCATTGTCATCGTAAGAATACTCTTCCTTAGTAATTAGCACAATCTTTGATGGCCTCTTGTTCTTCTTATTCTTTTTGTAGAATTTCTTGTTGGGGGCCTTTGAATCTTTGCTCTTGTCCTTGGGAATGAGCCTTCCACCATGAGTTTCTCTATGCTCATAGGGGCATTCGGCTATGAAGTGGCGCCTGCCACCACAATTGTAGCAAGATCTTGATCTTGGGCCCGAGCTCTTGAACCCACTTGAGTTGTTTCTCTTGATGTTTTCTTCCTTTGCTTTGGATGGATCAACCCAAAATGTTTTTGCATGGAATGCCATGTGGTCATTGTAGTGGTATTCCAAATCTTCCGGATAGGACATACTCCAAGATGTCCTATATGGTTCTTGAGTGTTCACTTCTTCCACTGGTATTGATCGTCAAGGCAAGGTTTATACCACTTGCCATTCCAATACCACGGTTGCGAGAATCCCGAGAATTTTGTTCGGCCACCTTGAGAGCTTGCAACTCGTGCACAACTTGTTGGGATGTGAGTGAAGAATAACTTCTCTTCCAAGGAGACTCTTGACATCAATGGGTTCATAAGGCATCATGCAATCAATATACTTGTCCTTGATCCAAAAGTCATCAATATGTTGGGCACCCACATTCCGAAATGCATCGGCAATGGTGATAAGCCTTCTATACATGTCTTGATGATCTTCATCCGGCAACCTCATGAACCCTTCGGCTTGATTCCAAAGAGCACTATACTTGTTTCTCTTCATACTTTCACTTCCCATGAAGCTTATGGCCAAACCCTCCCAAACTTCCTTGGCGGTGGTGAATCTCCGAACATAAGACAAGTCTTTGTTCCCACACTTGTTTGAATCATGTTCAAGGCAATGGAGTTGAGTTGGTTGTCAACCTCTTCTCTTCTAGTCAACTTGTTGGGGTTGTAAGGGTTGTAACCTTCCATGATGATTCTCCAAAGTTCATTGAAGGCAATGCAAACATGAGAGCGAAACTCATATTGCCAAGTACTAAAATCTTGAACATTAAACTTGGGTGGATCACCCTATTGTTTATATGAGGATGGGGAACCGGGATGTCGGGAGAGCGGAAAGGTGGAGGAAAAACATTGTATCTTACTCCGACACTTGTTGCCCTAGGAGAAGCATTGAGGGTTTTTATTTTTGTCTAAGTGATCACCATCCAAGGGCTTGCTAGAGGAGGGTAAGCCCGAAGCTATCTCCTCTTCTAACGCACCCTTGTCCTTTTCCTCTATGACGGGAATGGCGGAGGAGCCGGCGTTATGAGCCCAGAAATCATTATCTTTATACTTTCCATTTGAGCCTCCATGGAGGACCTCAAAGATGTTTCCATCAACTTGAGATCTTCCATAGAGACCGGCTTCGCGGCCCCTTCCGTACCATCATCGTCCGACATACTCTTAGGCGGTTAAGCTCGAAATAAGATCCAAGGCTCTGATACCAATTGAAAGGATCGTATGCCACACCTAGAGGGGGGGTGAATAGGTGCTAACCAATTTTTAGTTCTTTTTCAACTTAGGCTTGACACAAAGGTAAATTCTCTAGATATGCAACTATGTGAATTTACCTATATGACAAGATCAACTACTAGGCACTATAGCAAGACAATATACAGGGGAGCTAATAAGGATATAGGTAACCGAGAGTGGAGCACGCGGAGACACAGAGATGATTCCCGTAGTTCCTTCCTTTTGATAGGAAGTACGTCTACGTTTGGAGGAGTGTGGTTGCTACGAAAGCCAGACCAACGCCACAAAGGCTTCACTCAGGTCTCCTGTGAGCAAAGCCACGAAGGCCTAGCCCACTTCCACTAAGAGATTTCCTCGAGGCGGAAATCGGTCCTTTACAAGGTTTTTGGGGCACACATCCATAACCAAATTGGAGGCTCCCAATATTTGTAACAACACAACAACAAGAACAACAGCAAGAACAAATCAACCACAAACAACTAGGGTTTCCAAAAGAGGAACACTAGCAAAGGGACCCTCAAGCATATGAGGGGAAATGCAAATTGCTTCGGTGAAGATGTAGATCTGGATTCTTCTCCTTCGATTCTCCAAAGATAAGAGTTTTGGATGGTTGGAGGAGGAGATCTTGTGATTCTTGAGTTTCTTGAGTTGGCTCTAATGGTGGATGAACTTGGGATGAATGAGCAACTTGAGCTGGAAGAAGGGGGTATTATACCCCCCCACCAAATGTAGCCGTTGCTGAATATTGGGGTCGGAAATTTCGGTGTAAGCTGGGGCCGGAATTTCCGTCGGATGTCCAATTAAATTTTCTGGGGTATCCAGGAGTCTGGACGCTAGGTCCTTACCCAAATTTTGGGGGCCGGAATTTCCGACCTGGAAATTCCTGAACTCCTTCCCTCTTCTTCCTTTTCATCAATACATTTTTCTCTTTTCATACTTCTTTCTCCAAGCCATAAAGTAGATTAAAACTACACAATAGATCATATTAGATCATCACATATATTGTTATCAAACATACAAAATATAATTGTGAAGAGATGTTCTTTGACGCTCAACCTCCACCACCGGCGCAGGCCTCACCGGCGTGTACTCCACCGCCTTCCGCTATCAAGTGTCTTG
>NC_061510.1:7995283-8008816 GCF_022539505.1 Lolium rigidum | reverse complement strand
AAGGTTATTGTTAATGGTAATGCGAACATTATCAACTCTCCCCAAAGGTTTCTTTATAGCATTATCAACAAGATTAACATCCAAATAACAATTCTTTAATGGTGGCAAGTCAAGCATATCATAAATTTTCTTAGGCATAACAGAAATACTTGCACCAAGATCACATAAAGCATTACAATCAAAGTCATTGACCTTCATCTTAATGATGGGCTCCCAACCATCCTCTAGCTTTCTAGGAATAGAAGTTTCAAGTTTTAGTTTCTCTTCTCTAGCTTTTATGAGAGCATTTGTAATATGTTTTGTGAAAGCCAAGTTTATAGCACTAGCATTAGGACTCTTAGCAAGTTTTTGCAAGAACTTTATAACTTCAGAGATATGGCAATCATCAAAATCCAAACCATTATAATCTAAAGCAATGGGATCATCATCCCCAATGTTGGAAAAAATTTCAGCAGTTTTATCACGAGCAGGTTTCAATGAGCTTTAGCGGTTTTGCGGTTTGTAGGCTTTGCATTAGGAGTAGAAACATTGCCAACACCAATTATTTTACCATTGATAATAGGAGGTGCAGCAACATGTGAATCATTAACATTACTAGTGGTGGTAATAGTCCAAACTTTAGCTACATTATTCTCTTTAGCTAGTTTTTCATTTTCCTCTCTTTCCCACCTAGCATGCAATTCAGCCATTAATCTTATATTCTCATTAATTCTAACTTGGATGGCATTTGCTGTAGTAACAATTTTATTTTCAATATCCTTATTAGGCATAACTTTCGATTTCAAAAGATCAACATCGGAGGCAAGACTATCAACCTTAGAAGCGAGAATATCAATTTTATTGAGCTTTTCCTCAACAGATTTGTTAAAAGCGGTTTGTGTACTAATAAATTCTTTAAGCATAGCTTCAAGTCCAGGGGGTGTGTTCCTATTATTGTTGTAAGAATTCCCATAAGAATTACCATAACTATTCCCATTATTGTAAGGATATGGCCTATAGTTATTACTAGAATTGTTCCGATAAGCATTGTTGTTGAAATTATTATTTTAAATGAAATTTACATCAACATGTTCTTCTTGAGCAACCAATGAAGCTAACGGAACATTATTAGGATCAACATTAGTCCTATCATTCACAAGCATAGACATAATAGCATCAATCTTATCACTCAAGGAAGAGGTTTCTTCGACTGAATTTACCTTCTTACCTTGTGGAGCTCTTTCCGTGTGCCATTCAGAGTAATTAATCATCATATTATCAAGAAGCTTTGTTGCTTCACCAAGAGTGATGGACATAAAGGTACCTCCGAGCATCTGAATCCAATAGGTTCCGCGAAGAAAAGTTCGACTCTGCATAAAAGGTTTGGATGATCATCCAAGTAGTCGATCCATGGGTTGGGCAATTTTTAACCAAAGATTTCATTCTTTCCCAAGCTTGTGCAACATGCTCATTATCCAATTGTTTAAAATTCATTATGCTACTTCTCAAAGATATAATTTTAGCAGGGGGATAATATCTACCAATAAAAGCATCCTTGCATTTAGTCCATGAATCAATACTATTCTTAGGCAGAGATAGCAACCAATCTTGAGCTCTTCCCCTTAATGAGAAAAGAAACAATTTTAATTTTATAATGTCACCATCTACATCTTTATACTTTTGCATTTCACACAATTCAACAAAATTATTGAGATGGGCAGCAGCATCGTCAGAACTAACACCAGAAAATTGCTCTCTCATAACAAGATTCAGTAAAGCAGGTTTAATTTCAAAGAATTCTGCTGTAGTAGCGGGTGGAGCAATAGGTGTGCATAAGAAATCATTATTATTTTTGGTTGTGAAGTCACACAACTTAGTATTTTCAGGAGTAGCCATTTTAGCAGTAGTAAATAAAGCAAACTAGATAAAGTAAATGCAAGTAACTAATTTTTTTTTGTGTTTTTGATATAGAGTGCAAGATAGTAAATAAAGTAAAGCTAGCAACTAATTTTTTTGTGTTTTAATATAGTGCAGCAAACAAAGTAGTAAATAAAATAAAGCAAGACAAAAACAAAGTAAAGAGATTGGATTGTGGAGACTCCCCTTGCAGCGTGTCTTGATCTCCCCGCAACGCGCGCCAGAAAAAGTGCTTGATACGCGTACAACACGCGTCCGTTGGGAACCCCAAGAGGAAGGTGTGATGCGTACGGCGACAAGTTTTCCCTCGGTAAGAAACCAAGGTTTATCGAACCAGTAGGAGCCAAGAAGCACGTTGAAGATTGATGGCGGCGGGATGTAGTGCGGCGCAACACCGAGGATTCCGGCGCCAACGTGGAACCTGCACAATACAACCAAAGTACTTTGCCCCAACGAAACAGTGAGGTTGTCAATCTCACCGGCTTGCTGTAACAAAGGATTAGATGTATAGTGTGGATGATGATTGTTTGCAGAAAACAGTAGAACAAGTATTGCAGAAGATTGTATTCAATGTAAAAGAATGGACCGGGGTCCACAGTTCACTAGAGGTGTCTCTCCCATAAGATAAATAGCATGTTGGGTGAACAAATTACGATCGAGCAATTGACAAATAGAGAGGGCATGACAATGCACATACATGATATGATGAGTATTGTGAGATTTAATTGGGCATTACGACAAAGTACATAGACCGCTATCCGGCATGCATCTATGCCTAAAAAGTCCACCTTCGGGTTATCATCCGAACCCCTTCCGGTATTAAGTTGTAAACAACGGAAAATTGCATTAAGTATGGTGCGTAATGTAATCAATAACTACATCCTTGGACATAGCATCAATGTTTTATCCCTAGTGGCAACAGACACATCCACAACCTTAGAACTTTCTCGTCACTGTCCCGGATTTAATGGAGGCATGAACCCACTATCGAGCATAAATACTCCCTCTTGGAGTTAAGAGTAAAAACTTGGCCGAGCCTCTACTAATAACGGAGAGCATGCAAGATCATAAACAACACATAGGTAATAGATTGATAATCAACATAACATAGTATTCTCTATCCATCGGATCCCGACAAACACAACATATAGCATTACGGATAGATGATCTTGATCATGTTAGGCAGCTCACAAGATCCGACAATGAAGCACATGAGGAGAAGACAACCATCTAGCTACTGCTATGGACCCATAGTCCAGGGGTGAACTACTCACTCATCACTCCGGAGGCGACCATGGCGGTGAAGAGTCCTCCGGGAGATGATTCCCCTCTCCGGCGAGGGTGCCGGAGGCGATCTCCTGAATCCCCCGAGATGGGATTGGCGGCGGCGGCGTCTCAGTAAGGTTTTCCGTATCGTGGCTCTCGGTACTGGGAGTTTTGCGACGAAGGCTATTTGTAGGCGGAAGGGCAGGTAAAGGGGCGACGCGAGGGGCCCACATGACAGGGCCGCGCGACCAAGGGCCAGGCTGCGCCGCCCTGTGGTGTCGCCACCTCGTGGCCCCACTTCGTCTCTCCCTCGGACTTCTGGAAGCTTGATGGCGTGTATTTCACACGTTCGTTGGGCAACCCCAAGAGGAAGGTATGATGCGCACAGCAGCAAGTTTTCCCTCAGAAAGAAACCAAGGTTTATCGAACCAGGAGGAGCCAAGAAGCACGTTGAAGGTTGATGGCGGCGGGATGTAGTGCGGCGCAACACCGGAGATTCCGGCGCCAACGTGGAACCTGCACAACACAACCAAAGTACTTTGCCCCAACGAAACAGTGAGGTTGTCAATCTCACCGGCTTGCTGTAACAAAGGATTAACCGTATTGTGTGGAAGATGATTGTTTGCAGAGAAAATAGTAAAAACAAGTATTGCAGCTGATTTGTATTTCAGTATTAAAGAATGGACCGGGGTCCACAGTTCACTAGAGGTGTCTCTCCCATAAGATAAAAGCATGTTGGGTGAACAAATTACAGTCGGGCAATTGACAAATAGAGAGGGCATAACAATGCACATACATGACATGATAAGTATAGTGAGATTTAATTGGGCATTACGACAAAGTACATAGACCGCCATCCAACTGCATCTATGCCTAAAAAGTCCACCTTCAGGTTATCGTCCGAACCCCTTCCGGTATTAAGTTGCAAAGCAACGAGACAATTGCATTAAGTATGGTGCGTAATGTAATCAACAACTACATCCTCGGACATAGCGCCAATGTTTTATCCCTAGTGGCAACGAGCACAACACAACCTTAGAACTTTCTCATCCATCGTCCCGGTGTCAATGCGGGCATGAACCCACTATCGAGCATAAATACTCCCTCTTGGAGTTAAAAGCAAAAACTTGGCCGAGCCTCTACTAGTAACGGAGAGCATGCAAGATCATAAACAACACATATGTAATAACTTGATAATTAACATGACATGGTATTCTCTATCCATCGGATCCCGACAAACACAACATATAGAATTACGGATAGATGATCTTGATCATGTTAGGCAGCTCACAAGATCCAACAATGAAGCACAATGAGGAGAAGACAACCATCTAGCTACTGCTATGGACCCATAGTCCGGGGGTGAACTACTCACTCATCACTCCGGAGGCGACCATGGCGGTGTAGAGTCCTCCCGGGAGATGAATCCCCTCTCCGGCGAGGGTGCGGAGGAGATCTCCGAGAATCCCCGAGATGGGATCGGCGGCGGCGGCGTCTGCGGAAGGTTTTCCGTATCGTGGTTTTTCGCATCGGGGTTTCGCGACGGAGGCTTTAAGTAGACGGAAGGGCAGGTCAAGGGGCGTCACGAGGGGCCCACACTATAGGTCGGCGCGGCCGGGGCTTGGGCCGCGCCGCCTATAGCCTGGCCACCTCGTGGCCCCACTTCGTGTGTTCTTCGGTCTTACGGAAGCTCCGTGGAAAAATAGGGCCCCGGGTCTTCGTTTCGTCCAATTCCGAGAATATTTCGTTACTAGGATTTCGAAACCAAAAGCAGCGAAAAACGAGGACGGCACTTCGGCATCTTGTTAATAGGTTAGTTCCGAGAAAATGCACGAATATGACATAAAGTGTGCATAAAACATGTAGGTATCATCAATAATATGGCATAGAACATAAGAAATTATCGATACGTCGGAGACGTATCAAGCATCCCTAAGCTTAGTTACGCTCGTCCCGAGTAGGTAAAACGATAACAAAGATAATTTCTGAAGTGATATGCCATCATAACCTTGATCATACTATTTGTAAACATATGTAGTGGATGCAGCGATCAAAACAATGGTGATGACTTGAGTAAACAGGTGAATCATATAGCAAAGACTTTTCATGAATAGTACTTCAAGACAAGTATTAATAAGTCTTGCATAAGAGTTAACTCATAAAGCAATAAATCAAAGTAAAGGTATTGAAGCAACACAAAGGAAGATTAAGTTTCAGCGGTTGCTTTCAACTTGTAACATGTATATCTCATGGATAATTGTCAACATAGGGTAATATAACAATTACAATATGCAAGTATGTAGGAATCAATGCACAGTTCACACAAGTGTTTGCTTCTTGAGGTGGAGAGAGATAGGTGAACTGACTCAACATAAAAGTAAAAAGAATGGTCCTTCAAAGAGGAAAGCATCGATTGCTATATTTGTGCTAGAGCTTTTATTTTGAAAACATGAAACAATTTTGTCAACGGTAGTAATAAAGCATATGAGTTATGAAAGTTATATCTTACAAGTTGCAAGTCTCATGCATAGTATACTAATAGTGCCCGCACCTTGTCCTAATTAACTTGGACTACCGGATCTTTGCAATGCACATGTTTTGACCAAGTGTCACAATGGGGTACCTCCATGCCGCCTGTACAAAGGTCTAAGGAGAAAGCTCGCATTTTGGATTTCTCGCTTTTGATTATTCTCAACTTAGACATCCATACCGGGACAACATGGACAACGGATGATGGACTCCTCTTTAATGCATAAGCATGTGGCAACAATTATTATTCTCATATGAGATTGAGGATATGTGTCCAAGCTGAAACTTCCACCATGAATCATGGCTTTAGTTAGCGGCCCAAAGTTCTTCTCTAACAATATGCATGCTCCAACCATGAAGGTGGTAGATCTCTCTTGCTTCAGACAAGACGGACATGCATAGCAACTCACATGATATCCAACAAAGAATAGTTGATGGCGTCCCCAGAAACATGGTTATCGCTCAACAAGCAACTTTAATAAGAGATAAAGTGCATAAGTACATATTCAATACCACAATAGTTTTTAAGCTATTTGTCCCATGAGCTATATATTGCAAAGGTGAATGATGGAGTTTTAAAGGTAGCACTCAAGCAATTTACTTTGGAATGGCGGATAAATACCATGTAGTAGGTAGGTATGGTGGACACAAATGGCATAGTGGTTGGCTCAAGGATTTTGGATGCATGAGAAGTATTCCCTCTCGATACAAGGTTTAGGCTAGCAAGGTTATTTGAAACAAACACAAGGATGAACGAGTACAGCAAAACTCACATAAAAGACATATGGTAAACATTATAAGACTCCATACCGTCTTCCTTGTTGTTCAAAACTCAATACTAGATGTTATCTAGACTCTAGAGAAACCAAATATGCAAACCAAATTAGCAAGCTCTAAGTATTTCTTCATTAATGGGTGCAAAGTATATGATGCAAGAGCTTAAACATGAGCACAACAATTGCCAAGTATCAAATTATCCAAGACATTTTAGAGTTACTACATGTAGTATTTTCCAATTCCAACCATATAACAATTTAACGAAGATGAAACTTCGCCATGAATACTATGAGTAGAGCCTAAGGACATATTTGTCCATATGCAACAGCGGAGCGTGTCTCTCTCCCATAAAGTGAATGCTAGGATCCATTTTATTCAAACAAAACAAAAAAAACAAAAACAAACCGACGCTCCAAGCAAAGTGCATAAGATGTGACGGAATAAAAATATAGTTTCAGGGGAGGAACTCGATAATGTTGTCGATGAAGAAGGGGATGCCTTGGGCATCCCCAAGCTAGACGCTTGAGTCTTCTTAATATATGCAGGGGTGAACCACCGGGGCATCCCCAAGCTTAGAGCTTTCACTCTCCTTGATCATATTGCATCATACTCCTCTCTTGATCCTTGAAAACTTCCTCCACACCAAACTCGAAACAACTCATTAGAGGGTTAGTGCATAATAAAAATTCACATGTTCAGAGGTGACACAATCATTCTTAACACTTCTGGATATTGCATAAAGCTACTGGACATTAGTGGATCAAAGAAATTCATCCAACATAGCAAAAGAGGCAATGCGAAATAAAAGACAGAATCTGTCAAAACAGAACAGTCCGTAAAGATGGATTTTATTAGGCCACCAGACTTGCTCAAACGAAAATGCTCAAATTGAATGAAAGTTGCGTACATATCTGAGGATCATGCACGTAAATTGGCTTAATTTTCTGAGCTACCTACGGGGAGGTAGACCCAGATTCGTGACAGCAAAGAAATGCTGGAACTGCGCAGTAATCCAAATCTAGTATTTACTTTACTATCAAAGACTTTACTTGGCACAACAAAACTCAAAACTAAGATAAGGAGAGGTTGCTACAGTAGTAAACAACTTCCAAGACACAAATATAAAACAAAAATACTGTAGTAAAAACATGGGTTGTCTCCCATAAGCGCTTTTCTTTAACGCCTTTCAGCTAGGCGCAGAAAGTGTATCTCAAGTAACATCAAGAGACGAAGCATCAACATCATAATTTGTTCTAATGATAGAATCATAAGGTAACTTCATTCTCTTTCTAGGGAAGTGTTCCATACCTTTCTTGAGAGGAAATTGATATTTAATATTACCTTCCTTCATATCAATAGTAGCACCAACGGTTCGAAGAAAAGGTCTTCCCAATATAATGGGGCAAGATGCATTGCATTCAATATCCAAGACAACAAAATCAACGGGGACAAGGTTATTGTTAACCATAATATGAACATTATCAACTTTCCCCAAAGGTTTCTTTTTAGCATTATCAGCGAGATTAACATCCAAATAACAATTCTTCAATGGTGGCAAGTCAAGCATATCATAGACTTTTTTAGGCATAACGAAATACTTGCACCAAGATCACATAAAGCATTACAATCAAAATCTTTGATTCTCATTTTAATGATGGGCTCCCAACCATCCTCTAGCTTTCTAGGAATAGAAGTTTCAAGTTTTAGTTTCTCTTCTCTAGCTTTTATGAGAGCATTTGTAATATGTTTTGTGAAAGCCAAATTTATAGCATTAGCATTGGGACTTTTAGCAAGTTTTTGTAAGAACTTTATAACTTCAGAGATATGGCAATCATCAAAATCTAAATCATTACAATCTAAAGCAATGGGATTATCATCCCCAAGGTTGGAAAAAATTTGTCGGTTTTATCGCTGAGCGGTTTAGCGATTTTAGCGGTTTCGAGTAATTTTGCGCGCTTTGCACTAGGAGTAGAAGCATTGCCAACACCAATTATTTTATCATGGATAGTAGGAGGTGCAGCAACATATGAATCATTAGCATTGCTAGTGGTGGTAATAGTCCAAACTTTAGCTATATTTTCCTTTTTAGCTAGTTTTTCATTTTCTTCTCTATCCCACCTAGCACGTGAGTTCAGCCATTAATCTTATATTCTCATTAATTCTAACTTGGATGGCATTTGCTGTAGTAACAATTTTATTTTCAATATCCCTATTAGGCATAACTTTCGATTTCAAAAGATCAACATCGAGAGGCAAGACTATCAACTCTAGAAACAAGAATATCAATTTTATTGAGCTTTTCCTCAACAGATTTGTTAAAGGCAGTTTGTGTACTAATAAATTCTTTAAGCATGGCTTCAAGTCCAGGGGGTGTATTCCTATTATTGTTGTAAGAATTCCCATAAGAGTTAGCATAACCGTTACCATTATTATAAGGATATGGCCTATAGTTATTACTAGAATTGTTCAGATAAGCATTGTTGTTGAAATTATTATTTTTAATGAAGTTCACATCAACATGTTCTTCTTGAGCAACCAATGAAGCTAATGGAACATTATTAGGATCAACATTAGTCCTATCATTCGCAAGCATAGACATAATAGCATCAACCTTATCATTCAAGGAAGAGGATTCTTCAACGGAATTTACCTTCTTACCTTGTGGAGCTCTTTCCGTGTGCCATTCAGAGTAATTAACCATCATATTATCAAGAAGCTTTGTTGCTTCACCAAGAGTGATGGACATAAAGGTACCTCCAGCAGCTGAATCCAATAAATTCCGCGAAGAAAAATTTAGTCCTGCATAGAAGGTTTGGATGATCATCCAAGTAGTCGATCCATGGGTTGGGCAATTTTTAACCAGAGATTTCATTCTTTCCCAAGCTTGAGCAACATGTTCATTATCCAATTGTTTAAAATTCATTATGCTACTCCTCAAAGATATAATTTTAGCAGGGGGATAATATCTACCAATAAAAGCATCCTTGCATTTAGTCCGAGGAATCAATACTATTCTTAGGCAGAGATAGCAACCAATCTTTAGCTCTTCCTCTTAATGAGAAAGGAAACAATTTTAATTTTATAATGTCACCATCTACATCTTTATACTTTTGCATTTCACATAGTTCAACAAAATTATTGAGATGGGCAGCGAGCATCATCAGAACTAACACCGAGAAAATTGCTCTCGCATAACAAGATTAAGTAAAGCGAGGTTTAATTTCAAAGAATTCCATTTGTAGTAGCGAGGTGGAGCAATAGGCGTGCATAGGAAATCATTATTATTTGTGCTAGTGAAGTCACACAACTTAGTATTTTCAGGGTTGGCCATTTTAGCAATAGTAAATAAAGCAAACTAGATAAAGTAAATGCAAGTAAACTAATTTTTTTGTGTTTTTGATATAGCAAGCAAGATAACAAATAAAGTAAAACTAGCAACTAATTTTTTTGTGTTTTGATATAAGTGCAGCAAACAAAGTAGTAAATAAAATAAAGCAAGACAAAAACAAAGTAAAGAGATTGAGAAGTGGAGACTCCCCTTGCAGCGTGTCTTGATCTCCCTGGCAACGGCGCCGGAAAAAGAGCTTGATGGCGTGTATTTCACACGTTCGTTGGGCAACCCCAAGAGGAAGGTATGATGCGCACAGCGGCAAGTTTTCCCTCGAAAGAAACCAAGGTTTATCGAACCGGGAGGAGCCAAGAAGCACGTTGAAGGTTGATGGCGGCGGGATGTAGTGCGGCGCAACACCGGAGATTCGGCGCCAACGTGGAACTCGCACAACACAACCAAAGTACTTTGCCCCAACGAAACGAGTGAGGTTGTCAATCTCACCGGCTTGCTGTAACAAAGGATTAACCGTATTGTGTGGAAGATGATTGTTTGCGAGAGAAAATAGTAAAAACAAGTATTGCGACTGATTTGTATTTCAGTATTAAAGAATGGACCGGGGTCCACGAGTTCACTAGAGGTGTCTCTCCCATAAGATAAAAGCATGTTGGGTGAACAAATTACAGTCGGGCAATTGACAAATAGAGAGGGCATAACAATGAACATACATGACATGATAAGTATAGTGAGATTTAATGGGGCATTACGACAAAGTACATAGACCGCCATCCAACTGCATCTATGCCTAAAAAGTCCACCTTCAGGTTATCGTCCGAACCCCTTCCAGTATTAAGTTGCAAAGCAACGAGACAATTGCATTAAGTATGGTGCGTAATGTAATCAACAACTACATCCTCGGACATAGCGCCAATGTTTTATCCCTAGTGGCAACAGACACAACACAACCTTAGAACTTTCCGTCATCTGTCCAGGTGTCAATGCGAGGCATGAACCCACTATCGAGCATAAATACTCCCTCTTGGAGTTAAAAGCAAAAACTTGGCCGAGCCTCTACTAGTAACGGAGAGCATGCAAGATCATAAACAACACATATGTAATAACTTGATAATTAACATGACATGGTATTCTCTATCCATCGGATCCCGACAAACACAACATATAGAATTACAGATAGATGATCTTGATCATGTTAGGCAGCTCACAAGATCCAACAATGAAGCACAATGAGGAGAAGACAACCATCTAGCTACTGCTATGGACCCATAGTCCAGGGGTAAACTACTCACTCATCACTCCGGAGGCGACCATGGCGGTGTAGAGTCCTCCGGGAGATGAATCCCCTCTCCGGCGAGGTGCCGGAGGAGATCTCCAGAATCCCCCGAGATGGGATCGGCGGCGGCGGCGTCTCTGGAAGGTTTTCCGTATCGTGGTTTTTCGCATCAGGGGTTTCGCGACGGAGGCTTTAAGTAGGCGGAAGGGCAGGTCAAGGGGCGTCACCAGGGGCCCACACTATAGGTCGGCGCGGCCAGGGCTTGGGCCGCGCCGCCCTATAGCCTGGCCACCTCGTGGCCCCACTTCGTGTGTTCTTCGGTCTTCCGGAAGCTCCGTGGAAAAATAGGGCCCCGGGTCTTCGTTTCGTCCAATTCCGAGAATATTTCGTTACTAGGATTTACGAAACCAAAAACAGCAGAAAACGAGAAGCGGCACTTCGGCATCTTGTTAATAGGTTAGTTCCAGAAAATGCACGAATATGACATAAAGTGTGCATAAAACATGTAGGTATCATCAATAATATGGCATAGAACATAAGAAATTATCGATACGTCGGAGACGTATCAAAGCTTCGTGGCAAAATAGGCCCCTGGGCGTTGATTTCGTCCAATTCCGAGAATATTTCCTTACTAGGATTTCTGAAACCAAAAACAGCAGAAACAATGACAGCGGCTCTTCGGCATCTCGTTAATAGGTTAGTGCCGGAAAATGCATAAATACGACATATAATGTGTATAAAACATGTAGATATCATCAATAATGTGGCATGGAACATAAGAAATTATCGATACGTCGGAGACGTATCATTGACCCAGCAACAGGCTTCTCCCATACATTCTTAACCAAATCTCAGAAACCATCCCGATATAGCCATCCAAGTTCAAATTGAATGGACGTCTATGTTGTGGCATTGGTGTTCCAGTGGTTTAAAGAATAGGAGCATGATTCGAAAAGCCTCAAGCCTAGGTAGAATGGGTACAAATATCAAAGGGAATGTTGTTAGTTCCAAATCTAAGTCCATCAGTACTCGATCTAACTTTTCATAAGTTGGCACCGGGAGAAAATTTACCCAGGTATACTATCTCCCGACCATTGAAATCTCCCTTAAATACAAATTGTGGATATTATTTCACTTGTTTAGCTTACTTTACTTGTGTTGCATTTCTTATTTACTATTACTAATATGAAACCTTGTGCTTGACAACCACATGGTGGTGTTAGGGATACAAGGCATTACTTTAATTTACAGGATTGCTAGATGAAGAGGAAAGGAGACAACTCTTTACTAATTCCCCGAGAGTTCGATATAAATCCTCGAGTCAGCCTTGTAGGGAAAATTCTTCGCTGACCACAACACTCTGTACTTGGATTCCCAACATCATCATCACCATGACGTGTATTCCAACAAGAAGGTGTCGCAGAGGTCGGGTGCCGAGGCAACACACCCATAGGGGTGGAGGTGATGTCATCGCTACCCTCCCCCCGAGAGTATCCAACGGTGCAGGAGCTGCCAACGCCGTTGAGAGAAGTGACGGTGAAGCCCTCCCCCCGAGATCAGCCTCCTGGGAGATGAAAGGCGAAGGTGAACCACCCCCGCAGGCATCAGCCAGGGAGGGTAGAGGTGCTTCCCCCCACCCCACCACACACACACACACACACCCGTCATCGAAGACAGTGGCATAGTCGGTGGCACGGCATCACGACCCAGCGGGAGGAGGCAGCCACCTTCCCGGACGAGCTGCGTGACGCGGGGTCGCCCCATATGGTGACAGGAGCGATGATGAAGCCTAAGTGGCTTGCCTAGCTGCTGCAAGAGTCGTTCGAGCGAGGGTGTAAACCCAGCCGTCATCCGGGCGGTCTGATCTCGAGGACACTGGTGGAGAGATCTGCGTAGAAACATTTGATAAAGTCAACTTAAACCCTTCTGCGGAGACCCGAGGACAAATGGAAACCTGAGGCCGACTCTCCAATGATGGGCTGGTCACCCGCAACCTCGCAAAAACTTCTATATGGCCCGTGGCGTTTGTGGTTTTGGGTTGAAAGGTGTCACTGCAATCTCAATGGTCGTTGTACGAGAACCACCCAAGAGAGGAATAGCCGATCCAACCCGGCTAGGCCTGCGGGGCCGTGGACTGAGGAGGACCCGACCCTTGGAGGTATCCATAGCATCATCCACATGATGTCTACGGGAGCTTCTATTCTTGTAGACAGCGTTGGGCCTCCAAGAGCAGAGGTTTGTAGAACAGCAGCAAGTTTCCCTTAAGTGGATCACCCAAGGTTTATCGATCTCAGGGAGGAAGAGGTCAAAGATATCCCTCTCAAGCAACCCCTGCAATCACGATACAAGAAGTCTCTTGTGTCCCCAACACACCTAATACACTTGTCGGATGTATAGGTGCACTAGTTCGGCGAAGAGATAGTGAGATGCAAGTAATATGGATGAG
>NC_061510.1:7851147-7995183 GCF_022539505.1 Lolium rigidum | reverse complement strand
TGGACTTTCGCGATGGCGGTGGCTCTGGATGGTTTTCTCCGTTTCCGTCTTTTCTGTCGATGTTTTTAGGTCGAAAGGGCTTATATAGGCGGAGAGGCGGAGTCGGAGGGTTGGCAGGATGGCCCCACCATAGGCCGGCGCGGCCAGAGGCCAGCCCGCGCGGCCCTATGGTGTGGGGGCCCCCTGGCCCCTCTCCGACTCTTCTTCGGTGTTCTGGAGCCTCCCGGGAAAAATAGGAGGTTTGGCGTTGATTTCGTCCAATTCCGAGAATATTGCCCGAACAGCCTTTCTGGAACCAAAAACACCAGAAAACAGCAACTGGCCTTTCGGCATCTCGTCAATAGGTTAGTTCCAGAAAACGCATAATAATAACATAAAGTGTGAACAAAACATGTCGGTATTATCATAAAACAAGCATGGAACATCAGAAATTATAGATACGTTGGAGACGTATCACCACACCATCACCATTACCATCAGAACCCACATCACCACATCGTTCTTCACCCAAAGCAACAGAACGAAATTTCGTTTTAGGACATAGTCAGCACGCTCTCTGCGAAAACGGAACACATATGCCATAAGGATTTCTTGCAGGACGGGGACATCAGATTCTGTGGCGCCGCTATCAGCAATGATGTGAAAAAGCTAAGTCCCTATGGCATTCACATCACTTCTGCGTACGACCTCCAGAAGGTAGTCCCGAACCCCACCACCAAGCCCACTCCAAATCTATATTATTTGGCAAACTATACCATTGGGACAAACCTTAAGCAGAAGAAGAAGTACAACAAGAAGAAGATGGACGTCGCCGCGCAAGAAAAAGAAGATGAGCTCATTTTTGGATGGACCAATTATCCATTAAGCTACGAGAAAGTGTACTATGCAGCACTAGACGCTCGCCTGGGTTTCGAGATTGCTAGGAACCATTGGATGCTAGTTGGCTACAATAGCCATGTTGATCATCTCAATATTTAGAGATAATGAGTAGTGGTGGTCTTCTATATTTGTATGAACTGTGAATTGACCGTTTCAATATATATGAACTATGTGTCTTTCATATATATGAACTATGTGTCTTTCAATATATATATATTGAAAGACATATAGTTCTTTCAATATATATATATATATATATATATATATATATATATATATATATATATATATGAACTATGTGTCTTTCAATATATATGAACTATGTGTTTTTCAATATATTCACTCCATGCCGCCTCCTCCACGTCCACATTATAAGAATCATATATATATTCGCTACTTCGCTGCCTTTTTAGCGAAATCCCTCTTCAGCAAAGGAGATACCGGGGCCATGGCCAGCCCCGAGATGAGCATCATATGCAACGCGTTCTACCCCAACATGGATAACATGATGAACCTTGGCGCCCTCTTCATTCAGCACTTCCACCGACAGAGAGCGGCAAACTCAGGTGATATCCGTTGTGTTGGGTTAGTAAGTATTTGGTTAACAGTGAAATAGTCTACGAGAACTCCCATTATCGTGCATATCATATTCAAATCACTCACATTTTTCTAATAATAAATCATATATTATTTGTCCAATTCTGGTTTACAGCTTTCAAGATATTAATTATTTGGCCATATTATATGAATAATGCATATATTATTTGATAATAATAATAATAAATGAATAAATACATAATTATTTCATATTCAAATCACTCACATTTTTCTAATAATAAATTATATATTATTTGTCCAATTCAGGTTTATAGATTTCAAGATATTAATTATTTGGCCTTATTATATGAATAATGCATATATTATTTGATAATAATAATAATAAATGAATAAATGCATAATTATTTCATATTCAAATCCCTCACATTTTTCTAATAATAAATCATATATTATTTGTTGAATTCAGGTTTATATATTAATTATTTGGCCATGATATATGAATAATGCATATATTATTTCATAATAATAATAATAATAATAATAATAATAATAAATGAATAAATACATAATTACTTCATATTCAAATCACTCACATTTTTTTAATAATAAATCATATACTATTTGTCCAATTCCGGTTTATATATTAATTATTTGGCCATATTATATGAATAATGCATATATTATTTGATAATAATAATAATAATAATAAATACATAAATATATAATTAAAAGAAATTCAATTCGGCAAATGGGAGCTATGCTCCTGCCTTCGGAAAAACATTTTGAAATGTCAAAAAAATTTGAACAAAAATTTCCGCGCTTACGTTTCGACATTCTACGTACGTAAATCAAGTTTTGCAAAAAACCAACATTTTTTATGACTTGTGTGAAAAAGAAAAAAAAACATCACGTACACTGCCATTTTTTTGCACCAAAATTTGTCTTTTTTACACACGAGAGTAAAAATGTTAGTTTTCCGTGAGACCAATTTGTAAACGTGTAGAACTTCGAGATGTACCTATTAAATTTTATGTTCGAACTTTTCAACATTTTGAAAATGTATGTAAAATAAAATTTAAAAACCGGGAGCATATGCTCCCGGGTGCCAAAACACCACTCCCATCATAATTATTTCATATTCAAATCACTCACATTTTTCTAATAATAAATTATATTTTATTCGTCCAATTCCAGTTTATAGATTTCAAGATATTAATTATTTGGCCGTATTATATGAATAATGTATATATTATTTCATAATAATAATAATAAATTAATAGTAAATACATAATTAATTCATATTCAAATCACCCACATTTTTCTTATAATAAATCATATATTATTTGTCCAATTCTGATTTACATATTGTTTTTGGTTTCAAAAAATACAGAAATATGACACAAATGATATAAGAGTTAATAGGATTGATACGGTAGTATTTACAACAAGGTACAATCACATTCGCGGAAGCGCAACAGGAAAGAACCAAGGAGTTAAGCGTGCTGATGGTGGAGTAGTGTGCGGATGGGTGACCGACCAAGAAGTGTTGACCAAGTCAACAAGTTGACTACAGATTAAGTGTAATTAGTATTAAAAATGGTCCAAGTAAGAGAGTAACAAGTCAAACAAAAAGAAAAAAAAAAAGAAAAAAATTAGGAAAATGAAATTAGAAATTGAAAAACACAATTATTGAAAATAATATCTAGTCGCGGTTGGGATTACGGGCCAGGACTAAAGGTTTTCCAGCCCAAACCCTGTATCGCGGCCACGTGGAGGGTCATTTATCCCGGCTGGTACTGGGCCGCGACTAAAGGCTTCGCTTTAAATCCCGCATGTATATTCCCGGTTGGCAAACCGGGACTAGAGCCCGTTACGGGCCGCGACTGAATGCCCTATCTCCACTAGTGTCCACAGTCTTGCCCACAAGAGAGCCCACAGCCTACAAGCCCAAGAAATACCGCAAAGTGTGAGGCACTCCCTCTACATGTACCCAAACCTTCTCTAGCTCCAACTTATGAGGAATTTCAAATGACTGCCAAGCGAAGATAGAAATAGTAGAACTGAAAGCTGGAACTATAACTTGTTTTTTCGAAAATGGGCTCTTTATTACTTGCGCAATAGACCCGGCCTCTGCATAACTAAGATGCACACAGCCGCACACGAATCCGTTACAAAACCACACAAAAGGGTTCAAAGATGAAAACATAGTTCAAAAAACGGTAATAACAACTAGGTAGGAGGGTCTAGCCGAAGGTCACGCTGCCACCCATGTTGGGAGAAAATATCCCTCGCCGTATCCTCCAACCGTGAAGACACCTCCGTAAATAGGTCTCGGTGCTCCACACGCTGCAACGGTATCCATGAACGAAGTAAAGCCGTGCACCGGTAGATGACACTGCAAAAAGGAAGAAGAAATATTATTAAAAATCTTGTCATTTCTACATAGCCACGACGACCAAATAATTGCAATCGCTCCCATCCTAATAAGACGTTTAAACCTAACATCCACACCATTGAGCCGGTTGCCAAATAAATTGGCAACACTACGTGGTGGGTATAAGGTAGACCCGATTTGGACGGCTGACCATATAGACCTAGCAAACCGACATTGGAAAAATAAGTGTTTAATAGTCTCGTCCCGATGACGAAGACACACTTTTTACTTCCATGCCAGTTGCGTTTGGCAAGATTATCTTTCGTAAGAATAACCCCTCGACGAAGATACCAGGCAAAGATTTTTGTTCTCAGTGGTATCTTCATCTTCCAAACCTTAGAGATATTATCGACCGGGATATTAGGCTGAATTAGAGCATTGTACATGGAAGCCACTGAGAATGAACCATTCCCGGTAAGATTCCAGCGAAATACATCCGGTCCCTGCGTCAATTGAACTAACTCAAGACGTTGTAACAAATCCTGCCAAGAGGCTTGTCTGGGACCGATGAGACTTCTTCTGAACTCCACATTTGGTGGGAAATTTTCCAACACCTTGGCGATAGTATCGCCTTTGTGGCGCACAATATTGTACAAAGCCGGATATTGTTCTCGGAGTGTGGTATTACCCAACCATTTATCCTCCCGAAACGAATTTCCGATCCATCCTTTATAGAGAAAGAACCATATGGAAAGAAAAACTTCTTTGTTTCCATAAGACCAGCCCAAAAATGCGAATCTCCTGGTCTCCAAATAACCTGAGATAAAGCCTTTGAGCCAATATACTTCCTCTTAAGGAGTGTTTGCCATATGCCCTCTTCGGTAAGTAGCTTATACAACCATTTACCGAGAAGTGCCCTATTCTTGACCTGGAGATCTTGAATACCAAGTCCTCCATGATCTTTGGGCCGACACAGCACACTCCATTTAGCCAGCCGATATTTACGCTTCTCGCAATCCCCTTGCCAGAAGAATCTTGATCGGAAATAATCCAACCGTTTTAAGACTCCTCTGGGAAGTTGGAAGAAAGATATCATATAGAGTACCATATTACTCAGTACCGCATTTATGAGTACTAATCTTCCTCCCAAGGACAGCAATTTACCTTTCCAACTACTTAACCTAATTTGAAGCCTTTCCTCAACCAATTTCCACTCAGCATTGGTAAGCCTCCGATAATGAATCGGAATTCCCAAGTACCTAATTGGAAATTGGCCTTGGCCACAGCCAAACAGTTCAGCATACTCTGCAACATGGTCTTGGGCTTCGCCGAAACAGAACAATTCACTTTTATGGAAATTAATTTTCAGACCCGACAAGAGCTCAAACGCAGAAAGAATTAACTTTAGGTTCCGAGCCTTGTCCATGTCGTGATCCATAAAAAGTATTGTATCGTCGGCGTATTGAAGAATGGATAGGCCTCCATCAACTAGATGAGGAATAACCCCTTCAATTTGGCCCTCAGACTTTGCACGTTCAATCAAGACAGCGAGCATATCAGCCACTATATTAAATAGCACTGAGAACTATAACTTGTATACCATCCATTCTGTCGAGGTCATCAAAGGAAGGAACACTAATCGAGAATTTCTTCTCGCCATGAGGTAAAGATACTCACTTCCAAGTTCCAATTAGCACAATCCGAGCAGGGTGAGAAAAGCCATCACCGTGGTAAGTACATGAAGGGAGTTCTGTATATGTTCGTGCACTACAACATACATATATGGTAGATATACATAGTGTTTAACACCCACCCTGTTGCACATGCTTTACTTGGACACGTTGAATCCATTTAATCACTTGCCCACACGCCTCATTTTTGTAAGATAATTCTTGGCTTCCTCTTTACAGCCCTGTAGGGGATCTTTTTTTTTTTGAAGGCTAGCCCTCTAGGGGATCGCTAAGGCGTATCGTTTCAACCTCAATACTCCCTCTGTTGTTGAATACAATGCCACTACCTAAAGTATAATTTTCATCTATATAAGGCCGCTATCTTTTCTTGAGTAGAGTGGATTAGATTTCTCTCTCGTGCAATGGTGCACATTAATTTGAAGCTTGCATGCAACTATAGGGATAAATACAGCACATGCAACATGTTTAATTAGGCCGCAACATGAAAAGTTATCCACGTAATTAATCTTTAATCATGCTATTTATTAATTGAGTTGTTTTCTTGAAAATGAGATTGTGGCATTGTATACAAGAAGGGAGAAAATATTGAGCCCATCACTCTCGTCCAGTCGTCCAACGGCGTTTTTGTAGCAAGTGAAGGGACCCCTCTTGTCTGCACGTCAACATGAGTTTGCACGAACGTATCTCTACCTGGGCGCCGTGCGTAGCAACCGTAGGACGTGCCGCGTAGTGGAAGACCATCCTGGGCAATTGATCACGGGAGGCACAGTAGATAGAGAGCTGACCGCGACGACTGAAACGAGCGTGATTTGACGACGCGCCCGATCGGAATGACACCGCAAAACACCAACGCAGCAGCTTATTAGCAGGACGTGAATTTTTGGCTCATAGGTTCCCGCGCACCCTATATTGAAGATACATAAGAAGACTTACTAAAAAAATATGTTGTAAATTATATGGGTAGGGAATGTGTGCAGATATGCGTACGTCAAATCTGCAACAAAAATATCAAGTTATGTAGCCTACACAAAAATAACAAAATGTACTGTTCGCAATATAGTAGTAGACACGTACTATTCACAATATAGCAAAAATCCATCTTCTCTTTTTTGTGTAGGTCCCATAAATTCGAATTTTTTCGTGAAAATTTACACGAGCAAGTAGCATGGTGACATGTACGTGCGTGAATTATTTCAATTTTTTTGACACATTTAAAATAGGGTTATTCGAATGTTTCGAATATCATGGTATATGGCACCCGAGTGCACCATCATAATTCTCCTTATTAGCAGGTATACTGTAAAGCTAAAGACTACAGTGCTATAGGATGCCGTACGCCATCGTTTCCGCCAGCACTAGGCCGTGATGGCCCCAGAAATGGAAACCCTCCAAATCACTCACTTGTCTCCTTCCTTCCACTAGAGCCAGCTCACATGCGTGCATCTGTAGCGGCCAGCGAGCTAGCTACTAGCTCTTGCTAACCTTCACATGGCCGGAGAGTGATCGGTGCCGCGCGCGTCCAGTGAAATATCTCTCTACCTTGGAGCAAAACCCCGTCTTCCATCTCGACCTATAAATAGCAGCCCGAGCTCCCTTGCACTGCCACACCCACACAGAAACCGGGAGGCAGATCAGTGAGCTGATCAAAACCCCAGTACCTGAACACAGTAGCAAGCCGGAAAGGTCGTAGCCATGGCGAAGAAGGTGGCGGTGATCGCCGTTCTGCTGGCCATGAACCTGCTCTTCTTCACCTTCTCCGACGCGTGCGGGTACTGCCCCAGCCCGGGCGGAGGCGGCGGCAGTGGTGGAGGAGGAGGTGGTGGCGGTGGCGGAGGCGGGAGCGGCGGCGGCGGTGGAGGAAGCGGCGGCGGCGGAGGCGGGAGCGGCGGCGGCGGAGGCGGGAGCGGTGGTGGCGGAGGAGGTTCAGGAGGCGGCGGACGGGCCAAGTGCCCGATCGACGCGCTCAAGCTTGGGGTGTGCGCCAACGTGCTCAACGGCCTCATCAACCTGCAGCTGGGAACGCCGCCGAAGAAGCCGTGCTGCTCGCTCATCCAGGGCCTCGCCGACGTGGAGGCCGCCGTGTGCCTCTGCACCGCTCTCAAGGCCAACATCCTGGGCATCAACCTCAACGTGCCCATCGACCTCAGCCTCCTCGTCAACTACTGCGGCAAGAGCGTCCCCAGAGGCTTCCAGTGCCAATAGACATGCATCCATCATCCCTTCATTTCCATCAATCCTATACATGATCGATCGACGAGAGTGCATGGTATGGTACACACCAGCATGCACGATCTGTCGTGTATATTGTTATCACTTGTATGTGCGTCGGTGTGTGTGATCATGGATCGTTCTTAGGTCAGATACGGATGTGTTATCTCTCCTAGTCCTATATGATCGATCTCGTGTACGTTGCTACCTGTATCCTTTTCCTTTTCAAAGAGATGTTCCGTTTCGATAATTGTAATGCAGTGATTGATTGGCTTATATAATTCTATTACGTGTGAGTATAAACTCGGGTGATTAAGTAATATACTTACTATATCATCAACGCACCCCCTGGGCACTAGAATTGTGAAAATTGTCTGGAAAAAAACAGCTGAAAGATATAACATTCATGTATATATCATGGTACAAAACCTCACGTCGGAATTCGGTTAACAGAAATTGAGCTATGTATTGAAGTTTGTGGCATGTGTACTAAAGTTGGATCTAAAACTTCGTGGCATGGTATATACAAGTTATGTACGAGCATAGTTGATTTTTCTAAAATTAGTTTGAGCTATTTTTAATATTTAATTGGGAGCCTTGCTTATCTACGTTGCCAACTCAAATTGATAGTAAAATGGCCCATGTGTTACTGAGTAGTTGTTAGATGTATATATTTGTATATTGTAGTTTCCCCATATGTTAGGGGGCTTTCTGCATATGTGCACCTGTACATGTACTATATATTGTGGCCTTTGGCCCCCTGGTAATACAACAAGCATATTGCTCTAACATGGTATCAGAGCCAAAATTGATCCTCTAGTTCCCGGGCCGACGTTGATTGTTCGTCTCCGTCCGTCGCCCGTCCGTCGCCCATCCTCGATCTGGCCAAGTTGCTTCGCTCGATTCTTCTCCGCGCGGCTCGATCTCCGTCCGCCCCGAGCTTCCTCAGCAGGCCCTACAGCGCTCCTGCTGCTCCGCGCCCCGCCCCGCCCGCCCCGCCCGCTCTCTGGATTCACAGCGCCCGGGCTGCTCTTCCCCGCCCGACGCGGCACGCCCGACGCCCGACGCCGCCCAAGTTCTTCTCCGCCCGACGCCCGGGCTGTTCTTCTCCGCCCGACGCCCGACGCCTCCGTCCGCCCCCGCGCGGCGAGCGGCCCGATCCCGCCCCTGGCCGATCTCTGCCTGCCTGCTCCCGGCTTGATCCTCCGATCTCCCTGCTGATCTCCCTGGCTGCCGATCTTCCCTGGCTGCCGATCTCCCTGGCCCGTGCTAAGATCGATCTCCGCGTGGCCGTGCAGTTGACTTCCATCTGAGTAAAAAAAAGGGTACTGTCGTCGGCTGTTGTTACCCGATGTCTTCTTCCGCTGATCTCGCCTTATCTTTGGGCTTCTCTTCGGTACTTGGTATTTGTCCGCTGTCTCCGTGTATGACGGCTAGCCATTCTTCGTCGCCGTTTGCGGCCTCTTCATGCGGCTCTGCCCGTGCTTCGCCGACTTCGTCTACGTCGGCCCGCCGCTCTACATCGCCTTTTGCGGCCTCTTCATGTGGCTCTGCCCGCGCTTCGCCAACTTCGTCTACGTCGGCCCACCGCTCTACATTGACTTTCGCGGCCTCTTCACGTGGTTATGACCGCGCTTTGCCGACTCTGTCTTCATCGGCGTGTTGCTCTCCATCGCCCCCTTTGGTGGCCTCTGTGCGTGTGGGTGATAGCTCCTCGTCGGCACCTGATTCTACGCCGACCTCTCCAGTCGCGCCCCTCTCTGCGCATGAGATAGCGCAGCTTCACTGCCTGCTTGATGCTTGGGATTCCAGTTTACGTCAGCAGCCTCGCGGTTCGACTCTCCGCCCTCGTCCTCATTGCACCTACTGTGGCAAGGTTGGCCACACTTCCTCCACCTGCTGGACGCGAGATCCCGCTTACGTCGGCAGTTCCGGGATCGTCGGCAGCCTGGCTCTTCAGGATCTTCTGCAGTTGCACTCTCTGATCAGGACATTCTCAGGGGTCTTCGTGGTCTGCTCGCTCCTACAGACTCTTCCTCGCCGGGCGTTGTTGGTTCTGTGACTGGCTCTTCTGGCACTGCGCGACCACCACTTTACACACAGTCAGGTACGTCTCCGTGGTATCTGGATTCTGGAGCTTCCTTTCATATGACCTCTGAGTCTTCTATTCTGTCTGCTCTTCGGTCTCTTATTTCTTCTGTCCGTGTTGTCACGGTTGATGGTACCTCTATTCCTGTTTCTAGTAGAGGCACCTTTTCTACTCCCTCTTTCTCTGTCCCTGATGTTTCTCATGTTCCTCGTCTTCAGATGAACCTTTTCTCTGCTAGCCAGCTCACCGATTCTGGTTGTCGGGTCATTCTTGACGCTGAGTCTTGTGCGGTTCAGGATCGTCGCACACATGCCCTGGTTGGAGCTAGCCCTCGTAGCCGTCAGTCTCCGGGGCTTTGGGAGTTAGACTGGCTTCGTGTTCCTTCCGCTGCCACTCCATCTGCCAGTTCTCCTCCGGTTGTTGCCTCTGTCACCGGTTCTTTTCAGCAGTGGCATCATCGTCTTGGTCACCTTTGTGACTCTAGCCTGTCGTCTTTGGTTCATCGTGGCCTTCTGGGGTCTGTCTCTGGATATGGGTCGTTACACTATCAGGGTTGTAGGTTAGGCAAATAGATTCAGCTTCCCTATCCTACTAGTGTGTCTGTCTCTCAGCGACCGTTCGATTTAGTCCATTCAGATGTTTGGGGTCCGGCTCCCTTCGCTTCGAAAGGGGGCCATCGATACTATATCTTATTCATTGATGATTTTTCACGGTACACCTGGGTGTTTTTCATGCGCTCTCGCAGTGAGGTGCTCTCTATTTATCAGCGTTTTGCGGCATGGTCCGCACTCAGTATTCCTCACCCATTTGCGTGTTTCGTGCTGATTCTGCTGGTGAGTATATCTCCCAGCACCTTCGTGGTGTCCTTGCTGAGGAGGGCACCCTCGCTCAGTTTTCTTGTCCTGGCGCGCATGCTCAAAATGGCGTTGCCGAGCGTAAGCATCGTCATCTTCTTGAGACCACCCGTGCTATGATGATTGCTTCTTCTCTTCCGCCACATTTCTGGGCTGAGGCTGTCGCTACGTCAGCCCACCTCATTAACATTCAGCCTTCCGCTGCTCTACGAGGTGGCATTCCTCTCGAGCGTCTCTCCGGTGTTTCTCCGGACTACTCGACTCTCCGTTCATTTGGTTGCGTCTGCTATGTCCTCTCGCCTCCTCGCGAACGCACCAAGCCGACCGCTCGATCCGTTGAGTGTGTTTTTCTCGGATACAGTGATGAGCATAAGGGCTATCGCTATTGGGACCCCGTTGGTCGTCGGATGCGCATCTCTCGTGACGTCACGTTTGATGAGACGCGTCCCTTCTATCCTCGCCCCACCTCGGGTACTTACCCGGTGGATGATATATCTTTTTTTCTTTTTCCGGATGCACCCCCTGCTGTCCCCCCTCCCCTCCCTCCTACTTCTGATGCGCTCCCTTCGGCGCCATCCTCTCGTTCGTCTAGTCCACCTAGTACTCCTCGTTCTCCGGCTTCGGCTCCTTTCGATGTTGTCCCTTCCTCCTCTTCTTCTGATGACTTGTCTTCTGCAGATGAGCTTCCCCCTTCACGGCCTGTTCGTCAGCTTCGTGCTCCAGTTTGTTACTCTCCTAGTAAGTATGGTCTCTCTGTCGTTTCCGAGCCGACTTCTTATCGGGATGCCAAGCGTCATCCTGAATGGCAGCTTGCCATGGCTGAGGAGATCGTTGCGCTTGAGCGCACTGGCACTTGGGATCCTGTTTCTCCCCCTTCTGGTGTTCGTCCCATCACGTGTAAGTGGGTCTATAAAATTAAGACTCGCTATGATGGATCTCTTGAGCGCTATAAAGCGCGTCTTGTGGCTCGTGGTTTTCAGCAGGAGCACGGCCGTGACTATGATGAGACTTTTGCCCCTGTGGCTCATATGACTACTCGTGCGTACCCCTCTTGTTGTTGCTTACGTTCGCCGCTGGTCCGTCTCCCAGCTTGATGTTCGAATGCTTTTCTTAATGGCGAGTTGAGTGAGGAGGTTTACATGCAGCCTCCTCCGAGGGTATTCTGTTCCCGATGGGATGGTTTGTCGTCTTCGACGTTCTCTCTATGGTCTCAAACAGGCCCCTCGTGCCTGGTTTGAGCGCTTCGCCTCTGTGGTGATCGCTCGCTGGTTTCTCTCCTAGTCTTCATAATCCAGCACTTTTTGTTCACACTTCTCCTCGTGGACGTACTCTTCTTCTTCTCTATGTTGATGATATGATCATTATTGGTGATGATCCTGAGTATATTGCCTTCGTCAAGGCTCGTCTTCGCGATCAGTTTCTTATGACTGATCTTGGTCCTCTTCGCTATTTTCTTGGCATTGAGGTTTCCTCCACTTCTAATGGCTTTTCTATCTCTCGGGAAAAGTACATTCAGGATCTTCTTGCTCGTGCTGCTCTTGGGGATGAGCGCATAGTCGATACTCCTATGGAGCTTAATGTTAAGCTTCGTCCTACTGATGGTGATCCTCTTCCTGATCCCACCCGTTATCGCTATCTTGTTGGGAGTCTTGTTTATCTTGTTGTCACCCGTCCTGATATTTCTTATCTTGTTCATATTCTGAGTCAGTTTGTCTCAGCTCCCACCACCGTTCACTACAGTCATCTCCTCCGTGTTCTCCGTTATCTTCGTGGCAAGATTACTCGTCGCCTCTTCTTTCCTAGTTCCAGCTCTCTCCAGCTCCAGTGCTACTCGGATGCTACGTGGGCGAGTGATCCTACGGATCGTCGTTCACTTTCTGCTTACTGTGTGTTTCTTGGTGGTTTGCTTGTTGACGAGGGAACACCTCGGCAATGCCTACGTATTGTAGACTTGGGTTTCGGGAGAGAGCGACGATGGAGATTCCGGGAGCGAGATTAGGCACACGATGTACCCAGCTTCGGGTCCCCTTGGTGGAGGATCCCTACATGCTGCTAGCATTCCAGTATATGATCATAGATGTGTTTACAGGGTGCCGCCGTAGGCGGAACTATGCCGTCTATCTGCTATCTATCTGTTGGCCTATCTTTTCTCCTCTATTTCGGGTGCCCTGGCTGGCTTTATATATGCAACCAGCCTAGGGTTTTACAAGAGTCCTAGTCGACTACTTCTTCGGGTTGCCTTGTTGGGCCTTCTCCATATTGGGCCGAGCCGATCCAGGTATACCAATAATGGGTACCCGAAGGGTATACCCATGTCGATAGCCCCGAGTGTCTAGGGAAGTCGAAGACTTGCGTAGAGACTCTAAGCATAATCATCTCCGAAGTCGAAGAAAATATAAGGCGAGGTCCATGTCGTAGATCATGTGTAGCGTAGATGATGTCTCGAAATTATTTTTCTAACGGGTGCGCGGCAGCGCTCCCGATGGGAGTAGCCCCCGAGTCTATGGGCAAGTGCTTGCACTTGGGCATAGACTCAAGTTGTACTACTCGATGAAGAACTTAACTATATTTCTGGAGGACTTGATGAAATCCATGTGCTCCCGATGGGAGTAGGCTCCACTCGAGTCGTAGAATCGAGTTGAGTCTACAAACCTTGATTGTCATAGATATTGTCGAAGTTATTTTTCTATCGGGTGCGCGGCCAGCGCTCCCGATGGGAGTAGCCCCCGAGGCTACAGCCAAGTGTTTGCACTTGGGTGTAGGCTCAACTTGCTTTTAATCAACACCACAATTTTTCCTCTTTCTTGTGTCTTATCTGGAGGGTGAACAATACTCTCGATAAGAGTAGCCCCCGAGCCTATGGGCAGGTGCTTGCACCTGGGCATAGACTCAAGTTGTACTAGTCAATAACGAACTTAACCATATTTTTGGGCGCAACCCCTCTTTTTATCGACTCCAGGCCGTTGCTATTTATGTTGTTCAGGGATAATGGTAAATGGGGCTGGTTCATCTGACAGATCAGGTACCAGTTAACTGCTCTTGTGGCAATCCCGCAAGAACCTACTTCAAGACCACGTCCCTGGACATGATCTCGGGACCTGGCGTAATTCGTCACGTGCCGCTTAAGGACTTACCATGATCCGAATACCAGTAATGTTATCGGGTCCACAACGCGTCCGCCGGGATATTTCTTCACATCTGCTGATGTGGAAAAAAGTAGCAGAGCGCAGTCTTTGGCGATGTCACGCCACACAGGACGGATCCCGGGGTCTTACCTTCGCAGAATTTTGCGGCATTCAGAGATTATTCGTGACTTTGGCGCTCTGAGAATATTTTGTCAAGTGCCTTGTTCGGCTGATGCAATGACCTATTTTGCGGGTTCTTCTATTTTTCTCTCGGGCTTGATGAGACAGCCGAATATATTGGGTTCTTCTATATTATCGGGTACATCACCGATGCTCTTGCTCGGAACAATATGACGAGCCAATGGACCCGAAGATTTGTCCACCTTTTTTTTTTTTGGGTTCCTCCTTGATGAAAATTTCGTCGAGTTCCTCCTTGAAGAAAAATTTCTTCGGGTCCTCCTTGAGGACAATTCTTCGGGTCCTCCTTGAGGATAATTCTTCGGGTCCTCCTTGAGGACAATTATTCGGGTCCTCCCTAAGGATAATTCTTCGGGTCCTCCCTGAATAAGATTTCGTCGGGTTCTCTTTTGAAGATAATTTCGTCGGGTTCTCTCAAGATTTCGTCGGGTTCCTCCCTGAAAAAGATTTCGTCAGGTTCTCTTTTGATTTCGTCGGGTTCCTCCCTGACGAAGATTTTGTCGGTTTCATCCTTGAAGACAATTTTGTCGGGTTCATCCTTGAAGACTTTTTTGTAGGCGCAATTATTCTTTCTGTCGACCTGAGATGTAAAGTGAAGAAGTATGGCGCAGCCCTCGAGTGTCGGGTGCGGCGAAAGTAAACGATAATCAACTTTGTGCAAAATAAAAGAACACTTAGCTTATTGGACACGATGGAGTCGACGCGCGATGAAGTCTTCGATTGCAAAGAAGAAGTCGAGCCGAAGTAGAAACTCCCAAATAGCAAAAATAGATGCCGCCATATTGTTGTTGAAGAAATAGCCGAGCCCCTGAGCACTGCTGGGGTGATGTCATGATTGTTGCTTAGACGCCATGTCACAGTTATTACTCGCGGCAAAGTCGTTGTCAAGCCCCGAGTGTTAGCCGTGATGTCGGAAGAAGTTGACGGAATCGCAGCGTCATGTAAGGTGAAGCCATTTAGGATGAAGCCATTGATAATAATATAATATGAATCCAACAATTAAATATGAAGCATATATTGAAGATGAATCCGCCGATATCATAGAGGATGAATCCATTGAACCGAAGAATCTAGTAATAACCATAGAAAGTGAATCCGCTAATATCATAGAGGATGAATCCATTGAACCGAAGAATCCAGTAGTAACCATAGAAAGTAAATCCGCTGATATCATAGAGGATGAATCCTTTGAGCCGAAGAAAATAATTCCAGCAATAACCATAGAAGATGAATCCATTGACCCGGAAACGCATCGGGTAATATTGTATAAGAGTGAACCAATAATAACCCGAAGAAGATAAATCCAGTAAGCCGAAGAAAATAAATCCACTGAGCCGAGGAAGATGAATGCACTAGGCCAAAGAAAATAAATTCACTAAGCCGAAGAAAATAAATCCACTGAGTTGGGGAAGATATATCCACAAGCCAAATAAGATAGTCCACTAAGCCGAATAAAATAAATTCACCGAGTAATTGAGTATATTTATGATAATGATGTAATGACGCATCCCCGGGTATTCGGTTGTGGCGAAAGTAAATAATAATTAATTCTTGGGAGATGAAAACTTAGCTTTATCGGCCGCTATGGAGCCTGACGTGGAAGAAGATCGTATGGCGAACACAATCAAAGTAGCGGATGCAATCAATACATTAATCGAAGTGGATCGACGAGTCCGCGACAGATGAATCCGCGACGGACGAGCCCCCGAGTTTAACGAACCCGCGATGATGAATAGGGTCATCGAAGGGAAATAGTCGAAGGGAAGTAGCCAACCTGTAGTTATATTGAAGTGCGCAAAAAAAAACTGCACGCAAATAACTGCACGCGCCAAAAACTATTTTGCCAAAATAAATTAGACAAAGATTAATGAACTGGAAATATAGCACCTGATAGTTTTTGCGTCGGATGGTGAGACCGCGATGACAACTTGATCGGCTCGGTGACGAAAATTTTTAGTGGCGAATTTTCGACCGCAGCGAAGATGCCTCGAGTTGCCCGGGCAGCCGACTGATCTGAGATGATTCGTGTACAATTTGTACAAACCCGTTTTCTGATATACATGCACGGACGAGAATTACTCTCATGTACAGCAGCTCGCTATTTCCTCTTTTACGTAGACTTTGATTCTATCTTGTTTAAAACTTGATCCAATCTGTCACGCAACCTTCACCTTTCCTTCTTCTATTTGTTTATTCCTATTACTGATTCACGTCAGGATGTCAGGACGAAGATCGCTCATGCCTAGTGAAATGCCGAGAAGCTGATGTAGTTTCGTATCATGTGCAAAACATCGCCTTGAAACTTGATCCGGATGATGAGCTTTGTACATTATGTCCAAGGACCAATATGTGGTACTCGACAGAATATGGGTACTAGCTTGACAGGTTGGC
Organism: Lolium rigidum; assembly: GCF_022539505.1. Classification (NCBI taxonomy): domain Eukaryota; kingdom Viridiplantae; phylum Streptophyta; class Magnoliopsida; order Poales; family Poaceae; genus Lolium; species Lolium rigidum. The sequence continues at coordinate 7,978,816 of NC_061510.1, read as the reverse complement.
AGATTTATGTAGCTTTCGATCCGTCGTGTTGCTCTTGATCCGTGATGAAGCAGATGAACCGGTCAGATCTGATATTCGAGTGGCTCTGTTGTCACGCCTCTCAGACGCGAACCTTGATGATGTTGACGAACGAAGAGGGATCCCGCCCGAATAACAAAATCCAGTCGTCACTATTTCCCACAGACGGCGCCAATTGACGAGGGAACACCTCGGCAATGCCTACGTATTGTAGACCTGGGTTTCGGGAGAGAGCGACGATGGAGATTCCGGGAGCGAGATTAGGCACACGACGTACCCAGCTTCGGGTCCCCTCGGTGGAGGATCCATACGTGCTGCTAGCAATCCAGTATATGATCATAGATGTGTTTACAGGGTGCCGCCGTAGGCGGAAATATGCCGTCTATCTGCTATCTATCTGTTGGCCTATCTGTTCTCCTCTATTTCGGGTGCCCTGGCTGGCTTTATATATGCAACCAGCCTAGGGTTTTACAAGAGTCCTAGTCGACTACTTCTTCGGGTTGCCTTGTTGGGCCTTCTCCATATTGGGCCGAGCCGATCCAGGTATACCAATAATGGGTACCCGAAGGGTATACCCATGTCACTTGTTGCTTGGAAGACGAAGAAACAGGTAGCGGTTTCCCGTTCGAGTGTTGAGGCTGAGTTGCGGGTTATGGCTTTGTTGATTGCTGAGGTGACCTGGTTACGGTGGTTGCTTGCGGATTTTGGGGTCTCTGTTACGACACCCACTCCCCTTTTGTCTGACAGTACATGTGCTATCAGTATTGCACGTGATCCGGTCAAGCATGAGCTGACCAAGCATATTGGTGTTGCTACTTTTTATACACGTGCTCAGGTGCAGGATGAGGTTGTTGCGGTTCATTATGTGCCTTCAGATTTGCAGTTGGCGGATTTTCTTTACAAAGGCACAAACTCGAGCGCAGCATGACTTCTTACTCCCAAACTCAGTGTTGTGGATCCACCATGAGTTTACGGGGGGTGTTAGATGTATATATTTGTATATTGTAGTTTCCCCATATGTTAGGGGGCTTTCTGCATATGTACACATGTATATGTACTATATATTGTGGTCTTTGGCCCCCTGGTAATACAATAAGCATATTTCTAATAGTAGTAACCGATGGAACAATAGTTATGCTGATCCATGAGCAGGCACCTCTTACAGTTGCACGGATGCGATTGGCACTGTGCTTCCTTTTTTTTCGAAAAGGAGATTTTTTCCAGCCTCTGCATCGTGATGATGCACACGATCTTTATTAATAGATTCAAAACAAACAGTAGTCATCGAAAAGGGCACTGTGCTTCCTATTCAGCATTTTAGCTTTAGCCCAAACCTAGCGGAATCCGTAGTTTGAGATCAGTGTCGTGTCTCATTGGGACCGAGCGATCCACACGTACAGTGCTACGTGCCCTTCAGACACTGGTATGCCAGCTTGCATGCATTTCGTGTGCTTAATAATTACGCCTTCCGAAAATAATAAGGCATATAAATTTTGGCAAAATTAAACCCGGCTAAGTATGATCAAATATTTATGGAAAAAACATCAACATGCACAATATTAGGAAAATATGTTTTATGGATATTGATTTTGTATTCTAATGTTCATATTATTTTGTATAAACTTAGTCGTAATTTAGAAGACGTTGACTTTTGACTAAACTTATAGGCCTTATATTTTCCAAACAGGCAGAAGGAGACATGCCGGTATTAAATAGAATTAAAATGTAAAACATGATATACTTGCATCTACCATTGATCAAGACATGGCCCTCTTTCGGTTTAGACATGCTAACATTTTTCCTTCAAACCCTGATATTATTTGTTGTAATTATTTGAAGAGACATCACAACAATCGAGCTCCAAGGCACTTCTCACCATGAACTATCTCACGAGTTATCCACCATATATACTGGTAGGCCATGAGTATCAATTCCATCACATCGTCACCTTGTTGATTTACAAATGGATCTTCAAGAACTGCGCTTTTAGCTCGGTGGACTTGAATTGTATTCTCTATCATCTCCGCCAGTCCTAGCTTCCTCCAAACTTCCAGTGCATGATCACACGCAAAGAGAGTATGTCATCTTCACGGTGAATCTCGCATTGTGGACGATGGCTAGAAACTGGAACATGCCTATGTGCAAGAATTCCATTAGAGGGGAGAGTGCCATGAAGAGATTTCCATGTGAATTTTTCCATAAGTTATAGCACCCTTTATTTATACTTGATTGCCCACCAGCATATAGATTTCTTTCCCTATTATCAAACCGATGTTTCCATTCATTGTGATAGGACAATAAATAGAGAATTCATTGTCACACCAAAAAATCATCTGTATTGTTTGGTGATAGTTGTGTAGAAAGGATCCTGTTGACATCAATAGTAAAAAAGTTTTCTCTTATAATATCTTCATCACAAGCTCAAATAATTGGATTAATCAACTTTTTTGCTATAAGATCGAGTATCATGTTTCCTCTTGCCGTAATCCCCATATGGAGCTATTTGGTATCCATGGATCATCAGAGATGATTCTGACAGATTTGTTGTTGCATGCAATGAACCGATGCATTTTGCAATTGACGCAAATACACGAAGCAATCACGAATTCACGATACGGTTGGTACCTACCGAGCCGCGCTGCACTACTCTCAGTACCGGAGATACGTAGATATGGTGTACACTAGCGCCGGTCGGGCCTGGTTAGGGTAAGAGCGAGAGTGAGAGGCAGCTAGCTAGGCAGGACACGAGTCGGTGTATGCGCAGCCCGTGAAGTCCCGGGCATGGTGGATGACACCACGACGTATGCCACAGAGGTCAAAGGAAGACGTGTCGTAATACCATCTCTAGGAAATGCCCACTACATTACAGCTGCTGCTTTCTCCAACCTCCGTTTCATTTTACTCATTTCATTAATTTCGTGGCCACGCATGCATTGGAGAAGATATGGGCGTGTCTGCTTGCGACTGTGATTTGTTTGTAGCTTGTGCCGACCGACCGGAATTTGTATGCGTTCTTGAAATTGGTAGAGAGCGGACTATGGCATGGGCAAAGGAGGCCGCTGGATAAATCCACAACTACGGAAAAAACAGGCGCCGTCGTGCAGCCTTTCTTTGCCGTGTGTTCCCGTACGATAAAGATTTCTTTGCCATGCGCACAGATAAAAACGCACGGTAAAGATCTTAGCCACGGCAAAGATAGACACGAGCACACGGTAAAGACGGAAGAGGTCGCATGACAAAGAAAGGTGCACGGCAATGGCCCAACACACCACACGGCAAAGATTCGGTGCACGGCAAAGGTGTTGGGCATTGCCGTGCCTCACCCCTTGTCGTGCGCGCATGTGGGTTGCACGGTAAAGCAGCTTTTGCCTAGTGTTTTTTTCCAAACGCATGGGAAAGAAGCCTTTGCCTAGTGTAAACGCACGGCAAAGATTTAAAAATTGGATTTCTTCTCATCTCAAAAGGCGTGGTGTGATATAGTTATCAACAAACGAACACTTAGGCCAGTGGCAAGTTTGCACGCTTTCCCTACTCTATGTCCTAGGTTCATTTCCTAGACCAGCCAGTTTGAGGCTTTTTTTTAGATAAAATATGTTTGGCACACGGCAAAGAAACGACCTTTACCGCGCGGCGTCGCACGGCATTTTCCGTGCAACGTTGGCGAGTCGTACGGCAAAGAAGCCTTTGTCGCCAATGGTATTACCGTGCGGCGTCGCACGGCAAAGACTTTGCCATGCATATAGGGTCCTTTACCGTGCAAATAATTGGACGGCAAAGTCTTATTTTCCCGTAGTGCACATAGGCTTAGAAAAACTATGCTACCATTATAATTTTCTACCGCACACAAGATCTGAAGTATCCATTTGGTGAATTCCGCCTACCTGTTTCTTCATTGCCTCTACATGGGTTTCTCCTTTTTTTTCTTCTTTCTCTAAAAAATAAATAATAGTACCTCGTATCCATATTAAGTGTCACTTATTAGTACAACTTAGTTACTCCTCTGTTTTTATTTATTTCATGTTTTGGGTTTAGTCAAATTCACATATTAGTGTTTTACCAAGAAAATAAGAAAAAACTCAATATCCATAATATGAAATACATATAATATGAAACTATTATTTATGACGATTTTAATAAATAGATTTTGCAGAAATACTTTTGTACACCCACGTATGGGTGTGGATATTTCCACCACCGTCCATTTATTTCTTGAGATTCGTGCCCACCATGGTAGATGGAAAGATTCATTTCTCTCTCCTATTTTTATCCGAATCTTAAAGCACAATGGATGGTGACGGAAACAACCACACCCATGCGTGGGTGTACAAAATCCAGACTTTGACAATTCTTAGAATGCAAACTAATTGCCGAGCTATTTGTGAAGGGAGTAAGAAATATGGATAGGAGGAGAAGTATAATTTATATGTTAGCACCACATAGCATGTAGTCCCTAGACCGAAAATGGACTACAATTGTTGATTTTAAATTATATTTGTTGGGTCTTTAAACTTAGGACCTGCGACCTCTCATAACACGTATAACTTCAAATACGAGTGAGTTCACCTAAAATGTAAAGGCTCTCATCTCCCCCATCAACTATGTCTTCCCTCTCTCCTCATGTTGACAGTCCCACCCCTCCCAGCACCTATCCCCTTCTTCTTCGGAGGTTTTACCGATCGGATGCGATGGGGGAGAAGAGAATGGTCTCTACATCTTACGTCTAGATTGTCTAGGTCTAGTGTTTATGTATTGTGTTCGAATCTATCCTGATTTAGCGTCATGCCGGAGGAGATCGATCTAGTGGGGGAAGCTTGTTGGCGGTGCTCGGCCACTGGAGTTGATGGTGTTCATGCTTGCAGTGCTTCTAAGGATGGAGCCAAGGCGAGCATTGGTTCATCTTCTCCCTACACGATGAATGAGATCGAGGTCACTCCTGAGCTCCTAGATGTGGAACTCTAACCCTTTACTTGCCATTTTTGTGACGATAAGGATAGTGGACCTTGAGATCTCTGCAAACCTGCTCAGCTCTGAAGTTTACGGGGGTTCTTCGTGTGTTGCGTAGAGCTGTTAAAGATCTGCAGAAATTCCTTGGTGATGAGCCCATGTGTGCTAGGTATGATTCACTGGTATTGTAGGTAATGAATGTCCCGGCTTTGTCTCGCCCTAGTTAGTGGCTTTGGTACCTCCAATAGACTTTGATAGGTGGATATTAGTCGTTATAATATGGGCAAAAGACCTATCTTCGGCGTGGTACATTGTCATGTACCAGGTCTATGCCAGGTACATAAAGGCCCCAACCCAGGTCAACCAAGAGTGCAGAATTAGCTACAAAACCCACTGGACCAAGCCCGGTCCAAACTTGGGCATGTCCAGTTTACTAGAAAAAGTGCATATGTAACATGGAGTCTAGAGAGTTGGGGGACATCAATGATGAACTAAACTGTAGCAGTTGCTACTTTCCTTCCCCTATGCTCTTCTTTCTTGAATTCTCTTCTGATTGTATCCAAGTGGTATCTAAATTGATGATCGGAATCCGTGTGCGTGACGCCAGCGGCAAGGATCGTTACATCCATGTGGGTGATGTGTTTAGTTGGGCCGGTATAATCCTTGGAAGATCTTGGTGTGGCCAGACTTTTACCGAGATTTGGTGTCGTAGTCGTGTGCATTTTTAGGCAACAACCTTGTCATCGACGTGAGTCGATGCAGGCTATGATGACACCCCTATTTATGCTTTAGCTTCTTGAAGCTGTTATCCAAAGATCATGTTCATAATCACGCAAGATAGAATGTCATGTTGAGAGTGGTTGTACCCCAAGCACACCACAGTTCAAACCCTATCTTTGACATATGTGTGTCTCATAAAGGTGGAATATTCTTTCAGTGGGAGGCGATATTTCCAGCGACAGCGAGGCGTCCGTGGTGACTTCGTCAATTTCAAAATCCGATATGCCGACTCACTCTTCCGGAGATGCTCATAGGGTTAGGGTTAGGGTGTATGTGCGCGTTCATAGGATGAATGTATGCGCGTGTATGTGAGCGTCTGTGTTTGTACTGTGTTTCTCAAAAAAAAATAGAAGGTCATGTTTTGGCTGTGAAAATGAATATTGGTTCAACAGTGTTGTCTGCATTGTTTTTTCTCTCATTTTTCATTATGTTTTTTGGCCAAGTTTCCCTTTTTTCTATCTTGGTGACTTGATAAAATGGGCAGAGCACTGCCTTTTACGTAAAAAAGACTTTGTGCAATGCAATGCATGTCATGGTCAAAGACGGAAGAAAAACGATCCGCATGTCGACTCTGCATTCCTACCGAAAGGAACCGTGTCTTTGACAACAATATTGCCATACGAGCACGGTAAGTTATTCCGTTTGTTAATGGAGTAGTCATGTTTTTTACAGCCTATTCGCAAAAAAAAAAAAAAAAAAAAAAAATCTTTGCAGTCTTATTATTCGCATGTGATAGAGGCATAATTATTTCAATTCAAAGCTATGAATTGTTAACTCCTAGCTACACGCGCGGTGAGATTCCTATATACTACCGTGATCTAACTAACATCACAATCGATTATTAAATAAAAATTGCCTTAGATCTTAATTTTGGTTTTAGAAAATTTTTGAAACCCATCAAATATTGGAAATTTATTTCAAGCTTCATATTCAGATTTCATCATTTAAATAAATTTCGAGAAAATTCAATATGTATTTGAATTTTTCTGAATATAGCAGAAAGGAATATTTGAAGGAAAATATATATCTCGTGTGACACAATCTGCTAGGGTACTCTTGTCAAGGCAACTCCACATACACACGTGCACACACAGATTTTTTTTTTTTTGAGCTAAACGACCGGGCTTTATTTCACGTAAGATAGAATGTTTACAGGAATACCCATCTCAATCGGAGGGTTAAGCAACCAAACATGTCTACCAACATCTAATGAGGTAGCAGTTCTCGCAATCCTGTGTGCCTCTTCATTCGCCTCGCGCCGTTCATGGATAATATCCACTTTAAGAAAGGACTCCTTCCTCGAGATGATCTCGTTAATGATCATACAGTGCTTCCCCTTCGCTGATCCTGTCTGTATCTCCTTGACAACATTTAAACAGTCAGATGCCGCCTTTAGTTTCCGAGCCTGCAGGTCTTCAGCAAGGGAAAGGGCTTCAGAACAGGCCCACGCTTCCAAAACCTCAGGGCTAGTGATACCATCAAAAACAACAGCCGAAGCTCCCATGAAAGAACCCTGGCTATCCCTGCAAATTACCCCGAACGCTCCTCGGTTCTGCGTTTTGGCAACCGCACCGTCACAGCTTCATTTTGCTACACCATCCGGAGGACGCAACCAGCGCCTTCTAGTCCCACTTGGTACCCTGTCGAGCTTTGCTTCAATTGGTTCGACACGCCAACATCAACTAAGTATCGTTGTATGAAAGCATGCGTGGACAATGGTGACTGATGAACTCCTTCATGGATGAGCTTCCGTCTAGCCCACCAAATGGCCCATAAAGTGACCAGAGTAGCCACAAATTTTTCCTCGGACAGGATGCCACTCAATGTAAACAGCCACAGCTTTGGGTTATCGGTTTCGTCGGCGAACAGCGGTAGAATATCATCTTCATCTTTTAATGACCGGACACTTCCGGCCATATTGCAGTCCAACAAAGAGTGACGCCAATTATCGACCGCTATACCGCAAATAGGGCAACTCGCCGTAGTGGCCATATGTCTGCGTGCACGTACTTCACCTGTCGGTAAGGTCGAACGGGCGAGTCTCCAAGCAAATATGCGAAGCTTTGACGTCACCTTAGCCTTCCAGAGCTTCTTCCAGCTAGTTTCTTGAGAGATCACATTCGCTGGCTCTGCTCTACCTTCTAAGAAATTCTCTCTCCTTCTTTTAAGTTCCACCATCATTCTGTACGCCGATCTGACGGAGAAGACACCCAGCCGATCATAATGCCATGCCCAAAAGTCTGGTTGGCGCCCACGACTAATCGGAATTTGCTTGATCTCATCTATATCCATGGGCAAAAAATGTTCTTGAAGCCTGGACAAGTCCCAGGTGCGCGTCGCCTGGCACACCAATTCAGCCACCAACTGCGGTGGATTCCGAGAGATACTACAAGTCGGACGTAGATTATGATCCCTCGGTATCCAATTTTGCTCCCAGATATTAGTGCTCTGCCCATCACCTATCCGGCGAATTAAACCCAGTCGGAGCATATCTCTCCCTTCACATAACGAGCGCCAAATCTGAGACGGTTGGGAACATAGCCTTGCCGAGAGTATGTCCGAAGCTGGGAAGTAAACAGATTTTAGAATACGAGCACTAAGTGATCTTGGCTCATTAAGAATTCTCCACACCTGCCTAGCGAGCAAGGCCAGGTTGAAAATCTCGATGTCACGGAAACCAAGACCCCCTCTGTATTTTGGCATAGTCATATCATCCCATGCAACCCATGCCACTTTCCTTTCACCATTCTTGCTCCCCCACCAAAAATTCCGAACCATAGATGTAATATGGTCACACAACCCTCTTGGCAACTTGAAAAGTGCCATGGAATAAGTAGGAATCGCTTGTACTACCGACTTGAGCAAGATTTCTTTTCCTCCACTCGATAAAGTTTTCTCCATCCAACCTTGAAGTCGTTTCTATATACGATCTTTCAGGTATCCAAAAGCCCCATTTTTAGATCTCCCAACATCATATGGTAGCCCCAAATACTTGTCATTCATCGATTCATTCGGTACTTCCAGTATCACTTTGATGCAAGCCTTCACAGAATCAGAGCACTTCTTCCCAAAGAACACTGATGATTTGTCATTATTTATCCTCTGCCCGGATGCGTTGCAATATTTCAACAAAATATCCTTCATTTTATTTGCATCAGCAGAGGCCGCCTTAAAGAAAAGAATACAGTCATCAGCAAACAAAAGGTGATTTACTCTTGGTGCACTATCAGCAATTTGAATTCCGTTCAGCTCTCCAGAGTCTGAAGCATTCTTCAAGAGGCATGATAAACCTTCAGCTGCTAGCAAGAAGAGATATGGGGAGATAGGGTCTCCCTGCCTAATGCCTCTGGTGGGTTTAAACTCTTCCGTGCGAGACCCATTGAAAAGAACCGAAAAAGAAACAGACCGAACACCTCTCATAACAGCCTCAACAAATCTTGGAGATATGCCCAATTTCTTCATGATAGCCTCTAGATAATCCCACTCTAGTCGATCATATGCCTTTCGCATATCCAATTTAAGAGCGCAATGAACCTTCCTCTTACTTCTATTCTTTTTCATGAAGTGTAAACACTCATATGCAGTAATGACATTATCGGTGATGAGGCGACCAGGCACAAAAGCAGATTGTTCTTCAGAAATAATCTCAGGAAGAATTTTCTTTAGCCGGTTTGCTAGTACCTTGGATGCAATTTTGAACACCACATTGCACAAGCTAATCGGTCTAAACTGAGAGAGATCCGATGGGTTCTTTACCTTGGGAATAATAATGATGAACGTTTTGTTTATCTCCTCCGGTGAATCTTCTCCATTGATAATTCTAATAACAATCTCAGTAATCTCGTCACCACACAAATGCCAATGTTTCTGGAAAAAATGCGCCGGAAAACCATCTGGCCCCGGTGCTTTTGTAGGAAACATCTGAAAGAGTGCCACTTTCACTTCATCCGCTGTATACGACACATTTAAGGAGGAGTTCATCTCCCCAGTCACCTTCCTCGGCACATGTGATAACACCTCCTCTATGCGTATAGTGCCTTCAGATTTGTACAGCTTCTCATAGAAATCATGAGCCATACTCTCTAATTCTTGCGGATTTTCGCACACTGTACCATTTTCCCTGACCAGCCTCATGACTTTATTCTTCTTTCTCCGGATATTGGCTTTGTGGTGGAAAAACATGGTGTTCTTATCACCCTCTGCAAGCCATTGTACCCTGGCACGTTGCCGCCACATGATTTCCTCTCGATAACACAACTCAACAATTCGCGTTTCAACTTTCTTTTCTTCGTAGCTCGGTCCCACTCGAGATTGGTCAGCTCGGAGTTCCTCGAGATTTTTTTGAAGGTCTCTAAGTTCCTTCCTCACCGCACCAAAGGAGGTCTGACCCCAGCCAGACAGTGCCTCAGCCGTTGCCTGGATCTTGTTGCTCAGTTCTGAGACCGTCCTTGCTCTAGATTTACTCCAAACCGCCTCAAGAGTAGGCTGGAAGTCATCATGTCTCTCCCACATCAGTTCATAACGGAAGGGTTTATCCAGAGCGATACGCTGATTACTAGCCTCCATATCATTCATTAAAAGAATTGGGGAGTGATCAGATTTTACCGCATGCAAATGGTGGACCGTTGCATAAGGAAACATTGCACACCAATCACTTGATGCTAAAGCTCTGTCCAGCCGAACACGGCAGTACTCATTATTCTGGATTTTGCACTCAAAGGTCCAGTCCAAGCCGATATACCCCAAATCGCACAAATGACATGCATCCACTACCTCGCGGAAAAGATTGATCTGTGCCATGTCACGCTCGTTAGGACCCATCTGTTCATCTCTTCTGAGCACCTCGTTAAAATCACCTATGCATAACCATGGCAAATCGCTGTCCGCTTTGAGAAACCTCATCATATCCCATGTTCGGTATCTTAAGCTTCTGTTTGCTTCTCCGTACCAGGCAGTGAGACGCCATGGCTCTTTTCCTTGTTGCCGTACTTCCATATCAATGTGATATTGTGAAAAATTACGTAAGCTGAGCTGAATAGGATTTTTCCAAAAGATGCACAGACCTCCACTTCGGCCACTACTGCTCACACCATATGCATGATCAAACCCCAGCGTACTAGCCAAACCCTCCACTCTATATTTAGCAATCTGTGTTTCTACCACACACAGATGTGCAGCTAGACATTTCCACAGCATATCTGCGCCAGCCGTTAGGCCCAAACGGGCCTGGCCCAAAATTTCGGAGCAGAACAAGGCCTGATAACAGCTTTTCCTGGCTGGCCTGAGAAATGGTGGCCACGCGCCTACCAGTCGGCCGGCACCTGGTTGACAGTGATCAATTAGCCATGCAGCTCCATGCATGTGCTAACTAATACTACTAATACAGACGTCAAATCCACAGTTGTTGCCCCATGCAAGTCGTGTCATGGGGACAATATGTGCATGCCGTGCACAGCAGGGTGGTACGGACCGACAATCCATGTATTGTACTGTACTTGTCACGGTCCAAGCAAGAGGAAGAAAGGTCTGCATGTCGAGCCTTTCCCTGTGCACATACCGCTCATACCATACGGCAAGCCGTGTGCTACATATCCTGCTCAAAAGATTTTCGAAGAAACAAAGGAACATGTATACTATTCCGTACTATTTTTCTAGCGAAAGATGTATACTACTCCCTTCGTCCATAAATAGATGCCAAAAGATTTGTCCAAATTCGGATGTATCTATACACTAAATCGTGATTAGATACATTCAAATTTAGATAAACTGAGAACCAACCTGAGGTTGGGTGGTTAGAAGGGTGGTTGTACCCCCAGCCCACCAGAGTTCAAATCCCAGATTTGACATCTGTGTGTCTCATAAAGGCAGAATATTCATTCAGTAGGAGGCGACGTTCCCGTCGACAGCGAGGCGCCTGTGGTGACTTCGTCAATTTCAAGATCCAATCCGCCGGCTCAGTCTTCCGGAGGTGCTCATAGGGGTAGGGTGTGCGTGTGTGCGTTCATAGGGGTGAGTGTATGCGCGTGTATGTGAGCGTCTGCGTTTGTACTGTGTTTCTCAAAAAAAAAATTTAGATAAACTTTTGGCATCTATTTATGGACAGAGGTAGTACTTTTTTTTTTGCGAAAGATGTATAGTACTTTCTTAACGCACCGTCTGTGCGAAATTATTCATGAGGTTCATAGTAAGAATGAACAAGGTTTAGTGTTAAAACTAGACCTAAGCACCTGGTTGACAGTGATTAATTAGCTCGCCCTGGAGCTAGCTGTATGCATACATGTGCTAACTAATACTCCCTCCGTCCTAGTTTGTAAGTCACAATTTTTGAATATCTTGGCCCAAGGTACTAGTTGATTGGGTCTTATTGGTGCATGCATTCCCTTTCTCTCTCTCATTGGTGCATGCATTCTCTTTCTCTCCCTCATTGGTGCATGCAACCCCTTTCTCTCCCTCATTAAATAAAATTATGCCTTAGAGGTGGGGGTTATGGGACAAATAATTTTTGGGAATATGACTTACACTCTAGGACGGAGGGAGTAATACACAGGCGTTGTACGCCCGATCAGATCCACAGTGTTCGCCGCATGCAAGTCGTCTCATGAGAACAATCTATGCATGCCGTGCATAGCAGGGCGGTACGGATCGAGCGCCAAAACCACGTACTATGTGCTTCCATGCATGTCACGGTCCAAATAGAAGAAGGGAAGATATGTCGAGCCTTTCCCTGTGCACATACCGCTTATAACGTACGGCAAACCGTGTGCTACATATCCATGCATTTTCCTGCTTGGAAGATTTTCGATGAACTTGAAAAGAAAAAAAGGAACACTACATATGCTCCTTTCTTAACGCATCGTGTGCGCGTGTCATCCATGCATCAATGGACCTTGTAAAAAAGGTGGAGTGCCTAATTTTCAGTCAAACTGAAAAATAACTTAATTCTCAATTATTGAATCTTAGTTGCAACTAATTATCTATGTTGTAACTCATGAAATCACGAAGTTAAGCTATGGTCCAACTTGCAGCGCATATACAAGTAGTAAAATCTCAGCTACAACTTGGCTAACATTCTCATTTATTTCTTATGGGGGGCTAGGATTGGAGGTAACCAAGTATATTGCCGATGGTTACTAGATAAATACCGGACGAGATATGCGAACAAAACATGAATTCAAATTCCAAGAATATTTGAATATTCTCGATTATCTGGCTAGTAAACGGTTAACCAGATGGTAACCAAAAATTTCTCATAGATCGCCTAGGCTCAACCCAAATTAAAACCTGGCCTATATTTTTTGGGTCCTGGAAAATTCTGTAACCGCAGTAAATCAATTGGTGACCAAATCTCTGGTTGCAACTCCATGTGTAGTTGAGTGCAGACCTAACTCATGGCTATCACAAATCAGATGAGATCCAACAGTCTGGGATATATTCTTAGACAAAATCGAAAAGAAAATTGACATAAGAGCTCGTTAGGTATTCAAGCATTAATTTCGAAACTGCGGAATTCATTTGATTATTCTAGTAAAATCGTGTTTTGCTGCCAGTGGAATTGTAGCCTCATTTCATTTCAAAATCCACCGGAAGGACACCACGTGTTAATTGGATTCCCATTCCAAACCCGTCATTTTTCTAGAATCGTGTCTCGTCGTCCCCTCACATCAGCATCCACCCCTCCTCCTCGATCAAATCGATCGTCCACCCGTCTCCCCACCTCCGGCCGACCACCGGCCACACATCTCTGCCGCAGGCCCTCTCCCTCGTGTAGCCCCTCTCTCCTCGAATCCCCCTTTCTCTCCAGTGCGACACCTTCCACGAAGATCTAGATCGAGCCGGCCGGCTGGCCTCACCCCAGCCATGCCTCGCCGGCTCATTCCCTCTTCCTCCGGTTGTGCTTTCCGCCATCGTCTCGCCTCTCATGCAACCTCCTGCACATGCAGACGCGAAGCCCTAGCACAGGGAGCAACATCACCAAGAGGGGATCATGTGGTCAGGGAAAAGTAGCTACGGTGCCCTCCTCCGCCTCCACTCATCCTGAACTAGCACCTCGCAACAATGGAGGTCCCTTCCTCCCCACACTCGTGCCTTTGGCCAGCATTGGCACGGCTGCCAAGCCAATGGAAGGGTATGAGCTCAGTGAAGAGGAGCTCCACGGATGGCGTTGTTCGACGGGCTTCCTTGTCACGAGGTGCTCGCCTCCGCCTCTACTTGCATGAACTGGTGAAGGTACTCCCTCTCCCGCCCGGTGACCTCGAATCTCTCTTGTATACACTTGCTAGGTAGCAACTCCATATTGAATTCTAGAATCATTACATATCCTCGTGGTAGACAAACATGTACGTTGTATTGGAATCCCAATATAAATGAAATGAACTCATGATATCATTTCATTTGTACCCAAATGAAATGAATACCGGGGAGCCAAACGAGCTCTAATAATAATTGAGCATTTACATATTCTCATGGCACGAAAAAATTGAAGTAGTCATTCTAACAAAGGACTTTTTCCCCAAAGTCTACCAATCTATTAATAATCATCTACAGTTTCTTTAATTTAATGTAAAATTTACACCAAGAGGCTTCCTCTATGGTCATATGATTCAAAAATAATACTAATCATCAACGGTTGTATAAAGAGTTTAAGAAGAGACACGTCACATGCGTGTTAAACTTTGCAAGATATGAGTACGTACGCACGATGCATGATGACGATGATCCATGCACAGGGAAACGGCAGTCAATCAACCATGCTTGCATGATTTGGTTGGTGGCCGTCGATCGACCAGCAGATGGACGGTTTACTAGTGCCGGTCGTTCCTGGTCAGGGTCAGCGAGATCGAAAGCCAGCCAGCAGCTAGCTAGCACGTAGTGGGCGACGAGCTTCATTTGTAAGTATGCGCCGCCCGTGAACCCTCGGTTTTGTTGGCTTCTCCGGCGGGCTCCGCCGGCATGGTCACCGCCGCGGCAGAAGTGACGTGTCGTAATACAAGAAACGAGAAAGGACCCCTCCACACCGTACCAGCCTGCCCGACGCATATCGTCTTTCTTCCTTTTCAATCTCGGCTTTCCAGCCCATATGCATCCAACGCATTGGAAATAAGAAAGATATACTCCTACTCCTACCAGTGCTAGTGCTATCTGTGTGCAGTCGATTGTGTGATCTCTTAATTTGTAGATTGTGCCGACAGAGGATTTGTATGCATGCTTAAAGCGGTATCCAGGAGAATCATATCAAGAGATGTAATACGGGAGCTGTATATTGCAAGGGTTAAGAGCATGGCATAGAGGAATCAAACTTGGAATCATTATTAGTAATACCTCTGTGGCTCCGTCTCGTGTATATGTCATGCGTGTAGTCCTAGATTACCAATTTGACTAATGTAATGTAAGATATACTCCATCCGTTCCTAAATATAAGCCATATAATTTTTGGCACGAAAATTAAAGAACACATATTGAGAGAAAATTACACCAGGTTTGGGTGGGACTACCGCTAAACATTTAACATGAGAAATAGAGGACTTTTCAAAAGATAAGAAAATATAATCAGATCCCTAAAAAAAATTACATACAAGTGGTGTGTCGCACTAAAGCCTATATTCTGAATTTGTTCCCCAAAAACTATATGGCTTATATGCAGGAACGGAGGGATTAGTATATTGCAATACATATATCATTAAAAACTTTATATGCTATATTTTCTAATGTGTAGATTTTTATGTTGTACAATTTATATTATATTTATCAAATTGACGATCTAGTGATGATCCATGGAGGACCTATACACGAGGATGGAGGGAGTAGAAGTCATATTTCCTCAACTCCGTTTTTCATGCATTGCGTTGCGCGAGCTGCGTTTCTTCCTGCAGTTGAGACTGAACCAACTGTGTTGTTTTCTGCGTTTGATAGGGATAAATTTGAGAGATGCAATTGACTATATGTTTCAGTTCAAAGCCTATGCGTTCCAAATGCATCAAATCAATTGCGTATTTGTCCCAACTGGTGCGCTTGTGCCAACCTCGTCGTCTCAATTGCATTGCCTTCACCCCTAGAGGAGTTTAATTAATTTTCAACAAGCCTAGAGCGCAACCTGGAGAAGAACAAAGCATTAATCGAGTAACTTTGGAGTTTAGTCGCCATGTTGGTACAAATTATCTTGTGTTTTTTCTTGCATAACATTGGTCAATTTTTTCAGAACTTCAAAATTTTAGTAGTCGCATGAACCAAGTAACTTCCGCATATAGTCATCTATTTAGTATAGTAATCCCTCGTTTCCAAAATATGTTGCATATGTTCTTTTGTCAAAGTCAAACTTTATAAAGTATGTAGCAAACAAGTACAAACTTATATAATATCACATAAATATTGTTAGATTCATGATAAAAACATATTTTAAATAATGTATATATTATTATATTGATATATTAATAGCTTTTATTATATAGTTGGTCAAATTTTATTAAGTTTAATTCGGACTTAAATTATACGGAATATATTTTGGTAAAGAGAGAGTAATTCAGAATTTTTGGTCGAGAATTTTGCGGTCCTAAACCCTTGCAAGCTTGCTCTGATCCCATGCAAGACGATAAATAACAGCTTCACATTTGACATACCTACATACTCCACTTGATACTGTACCAGTACTATATATATGTACACTGCATATCTTTTGGGACAGAAAGCCAGTTTTGGTTGGCACAACGATTCAACATCATACTATACCACGTACACATACATTAAACAAGCTTTTTCATATTGCTCCAAAGAGAGGAAACAAGCTTAATTCCAACTCAACAACGAAGAAATGCTATCAGCTTGTATTGCATTGCATGTAAGCGTCTCAACAGTAACCACATAACAAATTATGCTATAAACCCCGTAGCAGAATATGAAAGAAACCTGAAATTATAATAAATATTCTGCAAATTACATTTCACCATCGCACCAAAACACAGAATACAAGTGTTACACGTGCTTAATCAGCTACCATTGTATCAAGCACGTACATACCCATTAACCGTATGGCCAAATTAACACAAATTAACCTCAAAAAATCCAAAATGCATATACGAGAACGAGCACACATGCATGCAAATAAATTAACTAGTGCTTACGCTTACTGACTGGAGTAATAATGCATGTGGAAATCAAACTTAGAGTGACTAGAACAGAATGATACATGCATGCGCGGTGCACACGCTGATGGGTTTGAACTGCTTAATTAGGCGCACTGGAAGCCCGTGGGGGCGGACTTGCCGCAGTAGTTGAGGATGAGGCTGAGCTTGATGGGGACGTTGAGGACGATGCCGAGCACGTTGGCCTTGAGCGCCGTGCAGAGGCACACGGCGGCCTCAAGGTCGGCGAGCCCGCCCAGGAGGCTGCAGCACTTGTCGCCGCCGCCGCTGGGTGCCTTGCCGATGCCCGCGCTGATCAGGCCCAGCACGTTGGCGCAGGCGCCGAGCTTCAGGGTGTCCTTGGGGCACTTGCCTGAGGACGACGGTGGGGGAGGGCACGGCGTGGTGCTCGGGGGCGTCGGTGCCGGAGGCGGAGGGGACGGTGACGGTGGTGGCGGGGACGGAGTCGGGGTCGGCGGGGTGTGGTGCTGGCAGCTGTTACAAGCGTCGCCGATGAGGAAGGTGTTGGCGGCCACCAGGAGCGCCAGGAGGCACGCCGCCGAGAAGGTCTTGGACGCCATTGCTAGCTAGCTAGTGACCAGTGTAGGAAGCTAGCGCTGCTGGTGAGTGTGGAGGAGGGTTTAGGTGTAAGCTGGCCAGGTTAGGGTAGTGGTTTATATAGGCCAGGGTCGTCGTCTATGTGTACGTATGTTTCATGTGATCTGATTGGCCACGGTGTAGGGGTCTCTGCACTACGTGTATGGGCCATGCATACATGTGAAGGGGTCACCTCTCCTAGCTGGCACATTAAGAGCCTACTTGGAATCTAGCTAGGGATGGTCCGAAAATTCGTGGCTCCCATCGTATCGTCCGTATGTTCATCGAAATCAAATATCTACCTTCCATGTGTCTTGTGTCTTTAATTAATATATATATGTCTCAAAACCTAGTTCAGGAATGTCAATAATGTAGTGGTAGCAGTCCTATCGAATATGCAATGAGCATGATAGTACACTGATTCTGTACATTAGCTGACCGGGATACATGTGTGAAGCCAGGTCATTACAAGATTTTAATTGGGAGGGAAAACAAGGTCAGGAAGCCTTAGGAGCTGCAATATGTACATGCATTGAGATGGTCAGCTGATCAGCTGATGTGTAGTGTGCACTAGGGGTTGGCAAAATACAAAACCGGTAGAAACCACCTGTAAAGTTAGTTTATTTTCCTTCACATTTTCAATCTCCACTCCTAGATTAGTACAAAAAATGAACTAAGCCTAAACCGCTCAACCCATGTACACCCTTAGTGTGCACAACACGCGTGCAACATGCTAACACAGATAAATTTCCAGGTCAGCTACCTTCGGGTGTAGTTTTCATCGTTGATTAAAACCTGAAGATTCGTGCAGCGTATGAAACCTCTTGGAAACAAAACCCGTATGAAACTCCGGCAAAACTCTTCGAATATGCTATAAGTTGGCTCTGGTAGGCAGTGATGCCTGGTGAAAAAACATTTCATTGCAACATGCATCAATTAGTGACTAGTTAACTCCAAGGGAAGTTAGCGTGCAACACACCTAAGCTAATCAGAGTGGGCGCATAGGAATAGGTGGTGGTCTGATTGAGTTGGGGTCTGGCCCTGCGTAATTAACCTGCAGTACACCCACACCATGGATGTGTCCAGCAGCTTAGCTTCCTCTGCATGATGTGCCTATGACTGGCTGACCGTCCATCCATCCTTCCCTTCATGACCACAGCTGTTAGTTTGTTACATAAGCTGCCGATGGCAAGAGAACAAAACCGCATAGAGAAATGGCCAAAGTACCCAACGCATCGGGTTCCCCAGGACCAGCTGTGTTTTTGTATGCTTACAACGCAGCAAGAAACCAATTGTGCTTTTGCGGGTTTCATCATCCTACATGAACCCACTTGCGTCCCAGCCTTCTGCTAAGCTCCGAAACCAACCCAATGCCAGTACACGTATACAGTGACCCGCAGACGCCGAGCCAAAACACACACAAGAGCTGACACAGGTCGACAGTATTATTGCGCCCGTAACATCGTTTTCATTCAGAAACACGGGAAGCTGTCCTGTAGGTACAGAGAGAGATTACTTGTATCAGGGTTCTTCAAATTTGACTCGGCAAATCCCGACATCCGTCTCCTCATATACCTGCTCTGTGCAGCAACTGCTCAAAGGGGCGGCTCTTGATTCGTCGAGTTACTGTAACTGTCGGTCGAGATGGAGCTCGCGACGTAAGGCACAGGATGTCTGTAACAACCAAAGAGTCCCAAAAAGAGATTATGGAAATATCATACATTCAAGAGATAAAGGGAAAAGATTCAGTTACCATTATGGCATGAACAGGGACGAGAGGCTCCGGTCCGTCCACAGCCTATGGCCGAGCTCCGCCCGAAGGTTGCCATTCGGATAAACCATTGGCGTCTGCAAGACTGCAAGGACCAATATGACAGTCATAGTCAGCTTGGGGAAACCAGCTAGCATAATTCAAAATCTTCTGGATGGATCTTTTTCCGGTTCTGAAAACATGTTGTGACATGTAGGTGAAACAAAACAAAAAAGTTCCTGCACCTAACAAGTTGACGTGCCAGCGCAAAACGCCGATAGTTCCAGGATATCAGATCACGTTACGATTTTCAATGTCCCATCAAGACGGCATACCACGTTACTAGCACATACACATGAAGGCAAAGTGTGCCGGTAACATCCAAACGATTGTGATCACAGTACCATGTGACCCTGCATGCAGATGGATGAAAGAGACAAGTTGTACTGAAGCTTGCTTCGCCAGTACAGCTTGGATACTAACTCGAATCTTCTTAAGATTTTTCACAGAAGAGAGATGGAAATTCCCAATGGAGCTATGCAGTTGGAAGAGACAGCACCTAGATTACTGGTTCAGCTTAACTGAAATCAATGTTTCCAATTGCATGCATAGCTCATGGTTATAACCAAAATCTCGCAAGAGATATAGCTGCACTATGGCAGCGACCAGCGAGCAGACCACTTCGAGCAGTTTCATCTATAGCCTCAAATGCCAGTGAAATACTGCAAACATCATAACAATAACTCAAAATTACAAATTAAACTATTCTGTTTTTCGATGATTTCTGCAACAACAAAAAAAAGGTACCAATTACTCATCCATTTCAATGGTAGAGCACTGATTCAGCAACACTGGACGGCAGGCATGGGCAGCCCGGCACGAAATTCCCAGGCCTGGTCCTAAATATGTTGCCCAATGGCTGGGCCGGCCTGTGTCTGGGTAGTGCAAATGAGCGAAACAGAGAAGACGCCCATGCTGGGCCTAGTTTTTGAGCATCGGGATTTTTTGGCGCGGCCAATCCCGAAGGATGCGCAGGTACAGTACCATGATACGCCGGAACAAACAAGTCAACAACAGCACTGACATAGGGCCACGGTCCTAGTATATCTTTTCTATGATGAGAAGCCATGGATCCATGTAAATACTACTAAGAGAAAAATATATATAACTGTATCCATGAGGTGGAGCTGCTCTCTCTTGAGCAAACCCTCAACCTTCCTAGGGGCAATAGATCATCAAATCACACCTCCAATTCATTCATCCGTGACTAAATACATAAGCTTCTCCCTCAAAATATAACTATCGGGGTGAGGAGCACGATTCGGTGGAAACAGTGGTCTGCGAGGCGAGCTCAGCCTAGGCGACCTAGGAAGCTTGATTCAGGCTTCACAGCCCGGCCTAGCTGAGAGCCCTTTCTGGTCAGGCCAACAGTGCCATGATGGACCGACCCGGGATACCAATCAGCAAATAGGCTGTTCAACTGAGCTGAGATGAGATTTTCTGAGCTCCCCCATGCTACCAAACACACCCATAATTTCTGAAAGGGTAAAGCCTCGATACTTATACCAGCAAAATCATGACTGTAATCATACTGCACAAGTGAAAGAATTAAGTTTAACATAGATCCATCGTACTTTTTCAAGATTAACTGGAACTTACTAATGGTGAAATGTAGCTGACTAAACTTGCAAATATTGTAACTTTGGCAACACTCGGTAAAGACTACTGTGCAACACAACACATCCGGGACACCGACTAAAATGGTGTTTCTGTAGAAGCAATGACGAAGTGGTAGTAATAGCAGGAAAACAATGACATTTGCAGTCCTACACCCCCGCGATTGAACCATTGAAGTACAAGCATTTAAAAAACCAAAGGTGAAGAAATGAGGCTTTGTGCATCTGAAAGCAATTGTCTGCACTTAATCTATTTCTATCAGCCACTGATGAGATGAATGTATGGTAAAACGAAAAAAAGATTTGCAGCTCCTTGATAATACCCCTTCAGAACTTCTTACACATTATTTCCTAAAAAACATATACAACTCGTCATGCTTTCAAGGTAACTACAACAAATGAGAGTTATGATAAGTCTTTGGAGAATGCAACAAAAAGAAACTGATCTTTTCACGAATAAAAGTTGGATAGCTGAAAGGGATGTCATTTCATCAATGAAATAGACATTATAATATAAGGAGAAAGAGCCTAGATTACACTACCGGAAAAAGGCTTACCAGTGATGGGCGTGATTTCCGCTAACAGTAGGGGCCGACGTCACGAGACGTCACGAGTATACAGCCACTGGTAATAGGCATTTCTACTGTCGCGGGTACGATGCAGTGCTGACGCTAAAATCGATTTTTCGCCGTCTCTGGTAGCTCATCTAGCGACCGGGGCACAGCTGGAAATTCCACTTAGGCTTGAAAGTACTGGAAAACCGAACCAAGAAAGTACCACCAAAAGTTAAGGTGTTTGGGCGGAAGTTAGATTCTAATTCCCTTGGCCATGATTGCAATACAATGGAGAAAACATGGTTTTTTTTTACCTACTTGTTCTATTTGGAGCGTGGAGGCCGAGACAAGTCATCATGCAATGGTAAATTGCACCAAGGCAAAAGTCCTTCGACAGCAGATTCGAAAGGAAGGAGAACCGCCTAAATATTGATTTTCGCTTCACGGGTAAGTATTGAGTCCTTGTGTTCCTTAGTCAAATGTATGAGCAAATGCATGCCATACTGCTTCTTCTCTGGCGGCGTGCCTGGCACCTCCAATCAAAGCTCTATTCCATATGGTAAGTGTGGGATTGAACAATCATATTGTTTTCTCCAATCTTAAAGTTTGATCGTCCATCAAACAAGAGTATCTGAATGTCTATCTGACCTTGGGAAAAACAGTAACTTTTGGTTTAGTTGAAAAGAAGGAGACTCAGAAGGAAAATAATTGCACATAGTCAAAACCAGAGTCAGGTTCGGCAAAATTAAAATTTGATGCTAGTTTCATTGAGAAAGATCGATCAGGTGCTTGGGGGCCTGTCCTACGAGATGAGGCTGGTTTAGTGAGGCTCTCTGCCTGGAGAAAAACCCGCATTGCCCCAATGCAGAAGTAGGTGAAGCGATTGCAGGACTACAGGCGCTGAACTCTATTCTGGATATCTATGCTGGCCTATTCACTTTGAAAGTGACTGTCAAGAAAGGCGTAATATGGCATATAAGTTGTTGTTCGAATATGCAGATTTCTCGAGAGATGTGGATTTGGAAGTCATAGGTAAAACCTCTCGTACTAGATTACGTTGGGTCTCCCGTCTAATTGAAAGACACGAAAATTTGTAAGTAAAATCTAAATAGAATAATTTCTCATGCACCAGACGCGGACCATGTTTTGCAGATCAGATTCCTGAATTTCAGAGGTGAGGATTTCCTTGTGTGGCATTATGAAAAAGTGGAGTTTTCTCAGTCAAATGTGCCTATGAATTAGCTGCAGATATAAACTTTAAGTCCATTGGTGATGGTTTGAGTTGTAAACACGCAGGTGAAAGAGAATTATGGGGCCTAATTTGGGAAGCTAAAGTACCATAAAAAATTAGTTTCTAATTCCCCGGGAGTGCAAGACAACCGGTGTATGAGAATCACGGATCTTTTACCTGCTTGTTCTATTCGGGGCATGGAGGGCAAGACAAGTCATCATGCGATGGTAAATTGCATCAAGGCAAAGGTCCTTCGACGGCAGATTAGAAAGGAATGAGAACTTTCTGAAGCTGAAAGGAATGAGAACTGCCGGCTGAAATTGAGTTTTGCTTCACGGGTCAGGATTGGGTCCTGGTTTTCCTTAGTCAAATGTATTAGAAATGCATGCCAAAATGCTTCTTCTCTGGTGGTGTGCCTGACACCTCCAATCAATGCTCTGTTCAATGATGGTAAGCGTGGGACTGAACAATCATCTTATACTCTGCAGTCTTAGTTTGATCTTCCAGCATACAGGAGAGGTCAGATGTCAACCGGACCTTTAAGGAAAACAGGTAACTTTTAGTTTAGCTGAAAAGAAGGAAAGTCGGAAGGAAAATAATTGCTCATGGTCAAAACCAGAGTCAGGTTGGGCAAAAAAAAAATGATGCTAGTTTATTTGAGAAAGATCGATCAGGTGCTTGGGGCCTGCCCTACGAGATGAGGCTGATTTAGTAAGCTCTCGGCCTGGGGAAAATCCCGCATTGCCCCAATGCAAAAGTAGCTGAATCGACTGCAGAGCTACGGGCGCAGGACTCTATTCTGGATATCTATGCTGGACTGTTCACTTTGAAACTGACTGTTTATCTCGGACCTCACAGTTAATGGAAGAAGAGAATTAAAATTAGGGCATAGCGTGTCGTGTGGGCAAGAGTTCGTTGCATTGGCTCCCCCGGCGTGGAGGAACTGATCAGCCGTGATTGTATTTTGAACTCTCCTACATGATTGCAGCATAACCCAAGTTCAAAAATAAAACGGGTCTTCTATAGTCCAGATTATAAATTATGCTTTAGCTGATTTATTACAACCAGTGAAGGCCTTGTTTGTTTAGACAACTATAGGGTGAGTGTTATCTGAAAAGCAGGCAGAAATTATTCTTCGACCCAGCCAAGCGGCAGTGCTGCCTAACCAATGTCAGTCGCAGCTCAGGCAACCTCTAATTAAAAATTCGGTGGCAGCATACAGGTAGAAACTGCACAACTGTAATCGTTTGAGGCCTTCTTAGTTTGTTCAGGCTTGATGTGATCTGAAACGCAGGCCGGCTCGGACCACCTCGCGAGCGAAATTTGCAAAGTGTCTTGCTAGTTTAAGCGGCCACGGACAATGTGAGCAGGAAAAAGTTGAGGAACTCACATAGTGCTTCTTCGGATGCCTTGTCGTTGATTGTGGCAACCAGCTCGTCACACGGAGGAAACGGGAGCAGATCGGATCAAAACAGCTGGGGCCTGGGTGGTCACCTAGTTCCGGGGCTAATTAAGTAACTGCGGGAATGGAATGAGGTTTGGGAGGGACCTAATTCCCGGTGTGGGGCGGGCGCAATGCCGTTGTTCCAGAAGAGCTCATCGTTGACGGGAAGCTGCAGGGAGGACGGGGCCAAGGTGTGACTAGCGCGAATGAAAAGAAAAAAAAGGAGCGGAGAGGAGAGGCGGTAGGCGGAGCTTACGGGGCAGTGAAGGACGATATGGCTGCCGACGGGGAGGCCCATCGCGGAGCGGTGGCGGAGGGAGGATACAGCGGAGCGCGCGGCGAGGCTGCCGGACGGACATCTTGGTTCGCTCGCACGGTGGGGCGGGTTCGTCGACGACGGTGGTGGGCAAGGAGGCAATGGGGAGCCTACTGGACTCGATTGGCTTATGTGGGCTGGTACCGCGTGTTGATGCCGTTCGGGGTTTTTTACAGGCCTAATGCAACCTTATTGGGCCGGCCTTCTTCCTTCTATGCGTTCCTTGTTACGATACATGTATGGGCTAAGGAATTCCTACGACGGCCTAGAACTGTTTCCTTCTCTGTTACTCATGCTAATCGTTCACGCCAACCTCAAAAAAAAAATGCTAATCGTTCATGCCATGCTCAAAAGTTTCAAAAAAAAAAAACTCGATGCTAAAAAAATGCTAATCGTTCACTCATCCGTTAGCCTTTTTTTTTACATGACACACCCATTCTTTTTTTTTTGCGAATAGAAATTGTATTACTTAAACACCAGAATTACAGTCCTCGCTACAGAGTCTAGGTAGCTAATTCATTCTCTAACCATTATTTATGAGCCACTAAAAAGTAACGCAAACTAGCCACAGACCTAGCTCCCTAGCTAGGTGGGAAGGGTGGGGGCAAATTTCAAGTCAACCATGATCGACCACAAATCACCAAGTTTATTTAGTACAACCTGAAGTCAACGCCGGGTTGCATCGTGTGCTGACTTTTACTTTTAAAGAAACTGAAGTCAACACGTAATGCATGCAGAACTTGCACACACAGATCTCTCATTTTGGCTTTTCAAGGTCTCCTCTAGCTAGGGTTGTCTCGAGGAAGATGTTGACATTTGCATAAACATATCGCGTTCGCGTGCATGCATTTTAATTTCTTTTCTTCTTCGAGATTGCTTTAATCTGTGTTGCCTAAGGGGAATTTTTCATCATAGAAGCTGAGGGTGTGCTCTGAGCCTGCCTCAGCGATGCACCTGCTTCGCACCACTAGAACATTCGTCAAAAAATCAGTGGATGTTGCTAGGAGACACAAACAATGATGACCTGAATCACAGAACATTTGACATGGAGAAAAAGGAAAAGTTGGACTCAATCGCACAATTCTACGTCAAAAGTATTGCCACGAGATCTTATTGACAAGACAATAGGCGTTGTGCACAATGAGGTTGGCGCAATGTGTTTGATGGCTCTCACACGCAACCCCGACAGATCGAACCTCGAAAACCAAATCCTCCATGCCCTGGGCCGAGCAGCCGCGGGACGTGGGAAACAGTACCACTATGACTAGGCACATGGTCAAAGATACTTATTACACCGTGTCGTAGCTTCAACCTCCCGGACAAATGAGGACACCAAAACCTAATACATTAAAGTAAGATCCCTACGAGGAAAAATCCATGGCCTCCCCCGCCTCTCCCGGTGTCGAAACCGGTAGCCGGGGGCGATAAAATTCAAAGAGCGACATGATTAACCTCCGAGGATGAGGATTTTGTGGCAGTTATGTTTTTTCTCTTTCTCTTATCTTCCTCTCTGTTTACTCCCCTCAATTTGTGTTGGAAATAATCATGCATGCAAAGCTAACATAATCGTTTTTTCGAACTAAGCTAACGTAATCCCGAGAATGAATTAAGCAAGTGGAAAGCAAATTATAAGTAGTGACATAGGTTGATGCAGATGTCTCCCCAGTTATGAACATATGTACCTGCATCGATCGCTGGCCATTACGTGCATACATACATCGATCGCTGGCCAGTACGTACGTACTGTCCCTGTCGCTCCACATTGTACTATATATATCTTATTTTTGCTAGGAGATCAAAACCCCAAGCAACACACAAGCAGCTGTCATGTCTCCTTAACTAGCCAGCTCTGTCAACTGATTGATTAGCAGCCTCTTCTAGATCCAATCAACTGCTACTACTCCTAGCTGCAGATACCATGCATACCTGATTAACTAACTGTAGCTATAGTACAAAGTCGTACACAGAGAGGCATTTGATAATTTCATAGACTGCGAGCGACTCCAAACGCACCGACTGCCCAAGTTGTTTATAAAATTGAATATAGGTTTGCTTGTCTTCTTGTCCTGCGATTTGCCCAGACTCCATGCTATTGCTGATAGTATAGTCGTTCATGACTTGATGTATGTGCTATATGGTGAATGAATAAACTATCTATGATCTCACATGGCTCATGCCATGACTGCTGCTCAAGACATTTTTGGTATTGTTAATGTTGAGCAGGTTGCTAGATTAGATGTATCATATCTATCTATTGGGATTTGGGAACATGCACGATGCATGCATGGTGTAATACTGTCTGAACCTTGTCAAGAAACTAGCTTAGCAGTAGGTGTCTGGCAGCCTGATCATTTAGGTTACCTTTGGCAAATTTAATCGTAAACAACAATGTGAAGCTGCCAGCATGTATGGTATACTGTCTAAGACATGTCAAGAATGTCAAGGAGTAGTTCTGATCCTATGCTGAATTACCTGTGGCAAAACGAGATCAATGGGTACATCATCAAAACTACTCCTAGATTGAACTGGCAAAACATAACATAAAGCTCTGAAGAGCAATGGATCGACAGAGGGTTTGTTTGGTCGCCGCAATGATGGAACATATTCACCGGCCGGACACCCAGTCTAGTCAACAACCGATCGAGTCGTTTACAGTGACAAGTGATCTTTGTAATTTGATAAGGACGAAGAAGACAGCATTGGCAAGTTGTTATGGTACTACTTTTGGTCGGTACTATGTGGGTTGGGAAACAAACAAACAAACCACACGATCAACTGCTTGCACTGAAAAAGGATGCTCCACCAAACAAACCTATAACGAGCAAACCTGATTGCGCGGTCACGAGAACATATCTAGTGCTACCACTCTTTTAGGTGCTACCGTGCTACCGTATAAAAAAAACATATTTTATACGTGTCAAAAAATTATACGAAAAATTGTGAGTGCTCATGAAGCATGTCCCTACAACATCCCAAAATTTCATATCCAAAATCGACATGGACACTGAGAAACAAAAAAGTGAAAATCAGCATGAACGATTTTGGATATGAAATTTTGGGATGTTGTAGGGACATGCTTCATGAGCACTCACAATTTTTCGTATAATTTTTTGACATGTATAAAATACGTTTTTTTGTACGGTAGCACGGTAGCATGCAAAGGGGTGGTAGCACTAGATATCTTCTCGCGCGGTCACTCTCCGTGCATAATTCCACGCTGCATATGCATGTAAGGTCTGAGTTACGTGGGTAAGGCTAATAAATTGCAATAAGCCAATAGGTGAAACTCAAATAGTGTTGGGACGAAAATGCTTCGACTTGTTCAATTATAGACTAAATTGCAGTAGGAGTCACACTATTTGTACCGCACTTTCGACACATAATTTGTCAGTGCTACGATCGGACCTTTTAAGCCCCCAATCACGCATGAGATGGATGATCTATGTGCGATGCACAATATCGGTTACATCACAAATAAAAACTCGTTTGTAGGTGCTCCACCCGCGGGCGGAGTTCAGGATATCGCAGAAGGTTAACTTAAACGGCATGTACGTGACATATCGCACACGTTTTGTTTTCAAGATGTGCCTGCCATCATGGGGTTTATCGCACACGACTAAAATAGGTAAATTGGCACAGATAGACGACAATTGGTGTGTGTGACTCTTGTCAACTTTACAAATGGTTATTTTATATTATATTGTGTGTTAACTTTGCCTTCTCGGTTTCAATATGACACATGTTCATTCCACTCCTTCTTCAGCTCCCGCGTGCCACGCGTCACTCATGATGGAACTTCCCTTGCCATGTGGTCATCTATTGTGCGCGGGATAATGTACTTTACCCACATGGATAACTTTCCACAAATCATGTGAGAATGTGGTCCCATCACAAACGGTTCTTTAGGGTTTCTTCTTCCAGCTTCTTTTTCCCACTATTTCGCAGCCTTCCTCCCTCCCTCGCCTCGTCTATAAATAGTAGGATGTGGTGACCCAGCATACCACTGCATTTTATAGTATACAACTCGTTGATATGACATTCATGAAGGGACTTCTTCAAAATATGACATCCTCGGAGTTGTATAACAGAAATATTGCAGGTCATAACACTCCAGATTATATTACAATCATGGGTCTTAACAAGTTGGTATTCTCACAGGTCCGATGAGAACATCCTAAGATATTACTTAAGTATCATTACAACTCAAACTTAATAGACATGAATGTTAGGGGGATGACCCCCGGTATGCCAAAGGCATGCCAAACCGGATGGTTTGAGCCATCAAGATACCGGTTTGATATTCATTCCGGAGAGCAAAGTTAAACGTTTGGTTAAGTAAATCTATACCGGTATCCCAAAGAGAGGCATACCGGTATGAGCTAAGAAGACACCGGACTGCCGGTAAGAAGTGCACTGTAGCATGTCGGCAGGACTGGTCAAAGATTCTCTCAAGAGCTAGAGGACAAGGGTGACCTAAGCAAAGTAGCTTTAAACGAAGCCCTGACGCCAAAGAGGAAGGTGACGCCAAAAGCAACCGGAGGACGTCAGTCTCCCTGATTAAAGAAGATACCGGCGTCACCTATGATTAAAGTAACTTTGTAAAGTAGTTTTTCTGTTCAAAGATGCTATTAGGGTTTCTTCCCCTGTAAGCCACCCTCTCCCCTATATAAGGAGAGGAGGCACACCCCCTTCGCGGGTACGTACAGTTCATAAGCTATTTTGTATCCAGAAACCTGTAACTTGTTGAGATCAATGAAGAGAAAGATCTAGAGCAGAGTTCCTCCTTGTGTCTCTCTTCTTCTACCTCTGGCTAAGGCCAAGTTCTTGAGGAAAGCACCCGGAAGTTCATCTAATCTAATCAACAAACCCTCCCCCGAATCCTCTAGCGCCCATTCGGCCCCAACTTAAGCCATCCTATGGCATCTGTCTGTTCACCACGACGACAGTTGGCGCCCACCATGGGGCCTGAAGCGGCGCTTGCTGGAGTTCACATTCGGGCGGGTCTCCTCGACGTCGCCGGCGAACGGACGGTGTCTGCGCTCGTGCAGCGCATCTACTCCATGGACTTCATCAACGACAACGCGGGCTGCTTCACCAACGGTGGCATCTTCCCCAAGAACGGCCGCATCATCGAGTTCGTCAGCCACCGCATCTACTTCGGCACCGTCCCTGTGCGCCAGCGCCTCTCGCCGTTGCTGGTGGCACCGGACCCGCCAAGGTGGCTATGTGCTGGCCGCGCCACCGGCAGCGTGGAGGTCATGATGGCTGGCGCGGTTGGCGCTGGCAAGGAAGCTGTGGAAGAAGGAGTTGGCCGTGCGGCATCGACCCGTCCGGCCAAGCCTCCGCTGGAGCGCGACGCAGCGTCGCGGGAACATCTTCCGCGCCACCGCAGACACCACTTCAGGCGGCGATGAACGTGCTGGCGACGCCCATCGCGCAGAACGTCGACCCGGCAGTGGCTCAGGCGGAGCTGGAGGCCACACGCAAGACGCTGCTTTCCGGAGGCGCGGACATCATCCAGGCGCAGCGCGAGCTGAACCTAACCCTACGTGAGTATAACGCTGCCCATGGCTTAGCTTCAGTTAGCGCTCATGCCGCTAGGGTGCCGGGAAACCGGCTTAAGGCTCGCAATCTAGATCAGGATTTGCGTAAGGAAGTTCTTGCCGGTAAGAGTGCATCTGTATCTTTGAGCATCGTAGAGAAACCTAAGTACAGTAGCCCCGATAAAACCATAAAAGCTGCTAGGGCTGCTATGGAGCTGTGTGAATCGCTTAGCGGAGATGCTTTAGCAAAACAGCAAGATCGTGTTAGAAAACTGCTTGATGAGATTCAGGAACAAAATGCTGAGCTTGCTAGAGCAAACAAAGCTGCGGCATCGAAATCTATGCGTTCGACAAAGAATGCCGGTAGCAAGTCCCATGGGCAGGCATCGTCCCCCCATCCGGACAGAAGAAAAGAAAAAGAAATGAATGCGCAGCAGATGACTGTGTACGATCCGGTCCTCGCCGGAAAACAACAAGCCGGGCAACACGATGCCGGTAGAAAAAGGCAAGGGGCAGATCGAGGCTACGCCAGAAGAGGCTATGCCGGAAACAATCATGCCGGTAGGTATGAAACCGGGCAAAATTATCGAGCTGCAAGGGCAGCGTATGAAGAGAAGGAAATGCCTCCCCCAAGGTACCGGCAGGCAAGAGCCGCGGTACCGGAACATTACGATGAAGCTGATTCGACAGCGGAAAGACTCACGGCATACCGGAACCCGTTGGGGGAACGCATGGGAGAAAGACATCTGCCAGAACGGGATGCGAGGCACCGTCTGGATAGAGTGTACTTATCTGAGATGATCGAGGCAGAAGGTCCTCCGGGCCCAAAGTGCTTTGGTCCAAGGATCATGAAAGAGGAACCACCGGTCCGCAACTTCCAGTTGCCTCGTGACACAAAAACATATGATGGCACCACTAAGCCGGAAGACTGGTTCGCGGATTATGTGACCGCGGTGTACGTCGCTGGTGGCGGAGGAACCGTAACTGGTGGAGGAAACCGGCGTTGGGCCATGAGAATTGTACCATCTTTCCTGGTAGGACCGGCACGAATCTGGCTAAACAACTTGCCGGCAGGAAGCATAAATGGTTGGTTGGACTTTGAAGAAGCTTTTGTGAGTAACTTCAGCGGCACATACCGGAGGCCCAACGAGGCGCGGCAGCTCGCCTTGTGCGTGCAGCGCCCAAATGAAACAGATCGGGATTATCTGACCCGGTGGAACTCCACGAGAAACTCATGCGAAGGGGTGATAGAGGCGCAAGCCATAACTTGGTTTTGCACTGGGTGTCACAGAGGTTCGCCGTTGTGGCAAAGGCTGCAGCGGAACATGCCGGCAACTCTGGCGGAAATGATACGTGTAGCAGATAGCTACGCATTGGGAGACCCAATGCAACCGGCAGTGCAAGCTGATCCGGCACAAACAAGCCAACCACGCCAAGATCAATACCGGGATAACCGGCACAACAAAAGAAGAGAAGAGTTTCCGGACTGAAGGTATGGTCCACAGCAAGTAGCTGCGGTGCAGGATAATTCCGGCCCCAGCGGAAGCCAAAGGCAAAAAACTGGATTGCAGCCATGGGCGGGTCCTAAAAAACAATGGGTTGAAAAGAAGAAGTGGTTAGAGAAAAAAGATTGGCAGGAACATATAAGGTACACCATGGAAGCAGCGATGGAGCAACCATGCCGGTTTCACACTCCAAATCCATCGAGGCCGGCAAACCATTTGACAAAAGATTGTTCCTGGATCAAGCACTTGATGTTGAGAGGTGCGGCAAAAGATGCACAAGCAGAGGGATGTTCCACCATACTGCCACCCTCGCATGACATGTTGCATCAGCACCCATTACCACCACCACCACCGCTTACCGGAGCCAATACCATACCGGTACAGCAGCACCAGCAAGTCCATCAGGTGGAGGATGGCCATGACCAGCCACCACCACCGGCACCTTTGGGCCGGAACGTTTACAAGGACCCGCACTTGTGCTGTGTTGTGTTCGTTACTGAGCCAACCGACAGGCAAAGTGTGCATCGCCGTTCCATGGAAGTGAACGCAGTGATGCCGGCAATTCCCAGATACATGCTATGGTCAGATCAGGAAATCACCTGGTCGTTCAAGGATCACCCCAAGATCATGCCAAATCCTGGTGGGTATGCTCTCGTTGTGGACCCAATCATGCAAGGGCTAGAAACTCGAGTCAAGTTCAGCAAGGTGCTGATAGATAATGGAAGCAGCATAAATATCATGTACAAGCATACAATGCGTACGCTGGGGATAACAGAAAACATGTTACAGCCAACTCACACAACATTCCATGGAATCGTTCCGGGACTGTCCTGTGCACCGGTAGGAAAAGTCCGGGTGGATGTGTCTTTCGGAGGACGTGACAACTACCGGGTGGAAAACATTCTGTTTGAGGTGGTGGACTTAGACAGTCCCTACCATGCACTGCTAGGGAGACCGGCATTGGCAGCTTTCATGGCCTCAACTCATACGGCTTACCTCAAGATGAAGATGCCGGCACCTCGTGGACCCTTAACTGTGGTGGGGAACTACAAAGTCTCACTGGAAACTGCTTCCGCCGGATCAAACCTGGCAGAATCGCTGGTGATCGCAGAGGAAAAAAGAAGGATGCAAACTGCGGTTGCGCTGGCTCAGTCCTCACAGTTGAGCTTAGCGGCAATGAGTGGAAACTTGGGCGCACTGACATTTAAGCCGACAAATGAAACAAAGGACATTGTGCTGGATCCGGCTTACCCAGAGCGCACCGTTCGTATCGGTGCCGGCCTGAATCGAGCATAGGAAAGCGCGCTCATCAGCTTCCTCCGTGAGAATCGGAATATCTTTGCCTGGTCTACTGATGACTTGGTAGGTGTTCCGAGGGAGCTGGCTGAGCACTCTCTGAATGTCCGGAAGGATGCTAAGCCGGTGCGGCAACCTCTGCGCCGGTTCGCTGAAGATAGGAGAAAGATCATCGGAGAAGAAGTAACAAAGCTGTTGGTTGCCGGTTTCATCGTGGAAGTGACGCATACTGAGTGGCTGGCTAATCCGGTGTTGGTCGAGAAGAAAAAAGAAGAGAACCTGGAAGCAAAAGCTCCAAAGGTGTGGCGCATGTGCATCGACTACACCAACCTAAACAAGGCCTGCCCAAAAGATCCTTTCCCTCTGCCCCGGATCGATCAGGTGATTGATTCTACTGCTGGGTGTGAGTTGTTGTCTTTTCTGGATGCATATTTCGGTTTCCACCAAATCCCCCCGAAAAAGGAAGATCAAATAAAAACTGCGTTCATTACCCCGCACGGGGCTTATTGCTATGTTACTATGCCTTTTGGTTTGCGCAACGCTGGTGCAACGTACCAGCGCTGTATGCAAAAATGCTTGTTTGATCAAATTGGAAAAAATGTGCAAGTCTATGTGGACGATGTTGTGATAAAAACTAAGGCAAAAGAAACCTTAATCGACGATATCCGGCAAACATTTGATAACTTAAGAAGGTTCCAGATGAAACTCAATCCGGCAAAATGCACCTTCGGTGTCCCCGCCGGCAAACTGCTTGGTTTCCTTGTATCAAGCCGGGGCATTGAAGTGAATCCGGTAAAAATCCGGGCGATAGAAAGAATGACTATACCGCAAGAACTAAAAGACGTGCAAAAGTTTACCGGAAGCTTGGCATCGCTGAGCCGGTTCATAAGCAGGTTGGGGGAAAAGGCTCTGCCGCTCTACGCATTAATGAAAAAATTCGATACCTTTGTCTGGACCCCGCAGGCAGACGCGGCTTTCAAGGAACTGAAAACAATGCTAGCCACCGCACCGGTGTTGGCCTCACCTTTGGAAAGGGAGCCCATGTTGTTGTACATAGCAGCAACCAACCGGGTGGTGAGTGTTCTGGTTGTGGTAGAAAGAGAGGAAGAAGAAAAAATCGTGCAGAGGCCGGTATACTACTTGAGCGAAGTGCTCTCCCTCTCAAAACAAAACTACCCCCACTTCCAAAAGATGACCTATGGCGTGTTCATGGCCGCCACCAAGCTCAAGCACTATTTCGAGGAGCACCCCATGAAAGTGGTGAGTGAAGCACCAATTTCAGATATCATAGGCAACAAAGATGCCAGCGGCAGGATTGCAAAATGGGCAATTCAATTGTCACCATACGTGCCGGTATACGAAAGAAGAGATGCCATAAAATCACAAGCTTTGGCTAATTTCCTGGTTGATTGGGCGGAAATGCAGTACAAGCCACCGGAACATAAAATAGAATACTGGAAGATGCACTTTGACGGATCCAAGCTCAAAGAAGGTCTAGGTGCCGGTGTGGTACTTACCTCACCAAAGGGAGATCATCTCCGGTATGTTTTGCAAGTGCATTTCAGGGCATCAAACAATGTCGCCGAGTATGAGGCTCGATCCATGGGCTCAAGGTCGCAAAAGAAATCGGTGCACACCGGATCATTTGCTACGGCGATTCAGATCTTGTGGTGCAACAATGTTCCGGGGATTGGGATGCAAAAGATGCCAACATGGCCTCATACCGGTTTCATGTGCAAAAGATTGCCGGTTTCTTCGAAGGGTGTGAATTTCACCATGTGCCGCGGGCTGAAAAGAAGTCGCGGATGCTTTATCCAAGCTAGGCTCATCTAGGCAAGAAATTCCTCCCGGAATAGCCTTGGCACACTTAAGAGTTCCATCGATCAAGCCAAGTTCGGAATCGGATCAATTTTTGTACCGGAGTCACATGTGGTGCCAATGGATATTGATGAAGGAAACCCGGGGACTGTTCCGGCACACTCGGGGACTGCTCCGGCAAACCCGGGGACTTCTCCGGTAAACTCGGGGACTACGACGCCCATACCGAAGGAAGCAATGCTTGTGGATAGCATGGAGATAGACGTACCGGTATTTCTGGTTCGAGAAGCACCATCGTGGGTTAAACCTATTAAGGAATTCCTGATCAACGGCACCTTGCCGGATGACGAAAATGAATCAAGGAAGATCCAGGCGGAGGTCCAAGGCATACACTTTCATCAATGGCGAGGTGTACAAAAGAAGTGTTACCGGTGTCCTTCAAAGATGTGTGGAACCGGAAGAGGGAAAAGAGATGCTTAGGGAAATTCACCAAGGAGAATGTGGGCATCACGCTTCATCAAGGGCGTTGGTGGCGAAAGTGTTCCGGCATGGGTTCTACTGGCCCACTGCCTTGGAAAATGCTGAGGATTTGGTAAGAAAATGCAATGGTTGCCAGAGGTACGCCAAACAAAATCATACCCCAGCATCCGGCTTGAAAACTATACCGTTAACTTGGTCGTTTGCTGTTTGGTGCCTTGACATGGTTGGTCCATTCAAAACTGCAAGGGGAAACATGACCCACATCTTGGTAATGGTGGATAAATTCACCAAATGGATGGAAGTAAAACCTATCGCAAAGTGTGATGGGCACACAGCGGTGAAATTCCTAAAGGATGTCATCTTGCGGTATGGATACCCGCATAGTATCATCATTGACAATGGCTCAAACTTTGCCCAAGGTGAATTCAAGCGATTCTGTGAGGATAACAACATCCGGTTGGATTTGTGCTCAGTAGCACACCCACAAGGCAATGGCCAAGTGGAAAGAACAAATGCACTGGTGCTTTCCGGTATAAAGCCAAGGCTCATTGAACCACTCGAAAAGACACCGGGATGTTGGCTCGATGAGCTACCATCAGTACTGTGGAGCATAAGAATGACTCCAAACCGGTCTACCGGATACACTCCATTCTTCATGGTTTACGGAGCAGAAGCGGTCATACCAACCGACATTCTCCATGACTCACCAAGGGTACAACTCTATACCGAACAAGAGGTAAAAGAGGCCCGAGAAAATGATGTCGACTTGCTGGAAGAAGAAAGAGAGCTGGCGTTGGCAAGAACAGCCATTTACCAGCAAAACCTCAGACGCTATCATAGCCGGAAGGTTCACCCGAGGGTATTCCGGGAAGGAGATCTGGTGTTGCGCCTAGTGCAGCGCACTGAAGGCCGGCATAAGCTTTCACCCCCATGGGAAGGACCTTTCATTGTGAGCAAAGCTCTCCACAATGATGCCTACTACCTAATCGATGCACAGGAATGGAAAGAAGGAAAGGCGGACAGATCTGGAGATGAGACCAAGCGTCCGTGGAACATAGCTTTGTTGCGTCCTTTCTACTCCTGAAGTTGTGGTGTAAGAAGTTCATTTTTGTACCTTATCTACTATGAATAAAAGATGTCGGAACCTCGAATGAATCTCGGGGACTACCCCTACTAAAGTTGCATGCAATATGTCTATTTTTTCAGTTTACCGGCTGCTTGTGAACATTTTTTCTTTCTGGTTTAGTAACGTGCTAAACCTACCAGAGTCTTCGACTCTGCTGCTGTCCGCAACCCGGCTTCATGGCAAGCAAGATAAACCGGTAGGAAATAAGCACGTGAACTGCGAAAAGAGGGAGTGGGAACGGACAATCCGGAAAAATATAACTAACCCCGGTTATACCGGTTTTTTGTGAAAATTTCGAGTTATTTCTAAGTTCAAGAAAGTGCTTGCTTGGCAAAAGAACTTTGTGCCTCATACGCCAAAACACCCAAAAGAGGTAGGCGGAGCCAAAGCAATAGAACCAAGTGTGCATCGGATTGGATGCGGAAACAATTCCGGAATCTTTGCGATACAAGATCAAAGCAAACAAATGAGAAAAATGCTAAGTCAACAGACAAACATACATTAATAAGCTACCGGTATAACATACCGGCAGATAACATGGTAGCACAACCAAAAGGCATGTTTTATCTTACATCCAAGACCCCGGCATACCGGGGCAGAATTTAACGAACATTGTTTTTTCCAAGCATCAGATAACACAAAGACAGGGTGAAAGCAATCAGGCAGTAGGGGCTTCAGGAGGAGCAACGTCGGCTTCTGGAGCTCCCGGAGGCACGTCACCGTCTTCCGGAAGAGCGTTGCCTGCTTCGGCATCCTCGTCTTCCTCCTCCTCTCCTTCTTCTTCATCGCTGAGCCAATCCTGGACTTCAGGAGGAGGGGGATAAAGGTGCGGACTGGGGCGTACTCTGCGATCCGGTATGCACGGTCCTTCCGCTTCGCGGTGAGGACTGGATCCTTGTCGGTGGGAGCATCTTCCCGCAGGCTGTGGAGGGCGTCCAGGTCCAAGTCCTCGTACCAGGAGCAGGCGATGCGTAGCGCCGCATCCGCTCCGGCACGAGCCGCCGAGCACTGCCACTCGCGGATCCTCCGTCCGGCATCTTTCGAGCGCTCAGAGGTGAGCGTCAGATTCGCCGGCAGCGCCTCCCCAGGCCACAGGACCTTGAAGAGTTGGATCGCCACGTCGGGCAGGTCGGCAAGATGCCGGTCCACCGCGCGCATGTGTTGGACCCGGGCAGAAAGTGCAACCAAGTGATCATAAGGATCCCGTGGCGCAGCCTGACTCGGAATTGCTGCGCAATCCGGCGATCTGACACTTTCTTCTGCGCGTGCACCTGCGAGTCCGGAAAGAGCCCTGCAAGATAAAGGAAAAACATAAGAAAATGCTACCGAAAAATATAAGCTTATAAGCAAAAACCGGAAAAGAAAGAAGAAAAGCTTACTCAGGGCGAGCGCGTCGGTTCGCATGACCAGCTCGTCGTACTCCTTCTGCTCCCCAGTCAAGAGGGCGACCCGATCTTCGGCTGCCTTCCGCGCCTTACGCACCTCTTCCAGCTCAGCACGCAGCACCGCGCTGGAGCTGGTAGAGTCCTCCAGGACCTCCGCCAGCTTGGCCTCATGAGAAGCCTTGACATCCTTCATCTCAGTATCCTGCCGGAGCCCGATCTGGATGAGCTGGTCCTTCAGCCCTCTGGAAATGGTTTCCTGGGCGTCCAGAGCCTTGCGGTGATCCTGGATGAGCTGTTCCTTTTCAGCTGGAGTCCGGAAA
Organism: Lolium rigidum; assembly: GCF_022539505.1. Taxonomy (NCBI): domain Eukaryota; kingdom Viridiplantae; phylum Streptophyta; class Magnoliopsida; order Poales; family Poaceae; genus Lolium; species Lolium rigidum. The sequence goes on along the minus strand of NC_061510.1, from coordinate 7,940,919 downwards.
AACACATGTTAGCAAAGATAGCCAGTAGGATGCAGAAAAGTAAGTTAATCGGAAAGAAAAATACCTTGGAGGGCAGCGAGCTGAGTCTTGAGGACTTCGACGGAAGCTTTCGGGATAGCTGTTATGCAAGAAACTTATAAGTAATGAAGAGGAAAACTAACCGGTGAAAAGAAGCCGGAGATAAAAGGGCTAACCTTGGCACTTGCTGTGCGCCTCAGAAAGATCCCGGTGCTCCCACAGAAGCTCCTCGAAGAGGCGCTTCCGGGCGTCCGCCGTGCTCTGTTCAAAGGAAAATGACTATGAGAAAGATGCCGATTTTGAGAATTTTTGAGAAAGTTTCGCGCTCAGAGCTACGCTCTCAAGCCGAAACTCGGGGACTGGGAAGATATATATAATCTTTAAGGAATGAAAACTGGCAAGAAGTTAACTTACCACGATGTTGTTATTGGCATCATGCCACGCATTGTCGAGCTCCTTGACAGCGCGCAGCAACCGGCTAAAATGCTGCCCGGTGCTCCGGGGGCCGGAAGGATCGACCAGCGGCAGCTTGTCCTTCCCCAAGCCGCGCGTCGCCGGGGACTCATCCGCCCGATTCCACTTTTCAGCGTAATCGAGAAGATGCCCCAGCTCGTTGCCTCCGCGCGTAAGCTCGGTAATCCGGCCCAGCGGGGCTGGAGCCGTTTCCCCAACCACGATGGCGGTGCGACCGGCGTGCAGCGCCAGGGACTGCGGGCCGGAGCTGGTCGCGGAGGTCACCGCAGAAGCTTGCGGCTTGGAGAACCTGATGCCCCCCAAAGCCGCGGGTCCTTGACGTGGATGCGGCATGAGTTCAGCCGCGCTGCGTCATTCGCTTGGCGGCGGTGTAGCGTTGGCTCTAGCTGGCTCGATGATTGGAGCTTCTGGAGGAGGCGCGGAGGAGTCCGGCGTAGTTTTTGAGGGAGAGGAGCTAGCGTCCTTCTTCTTTTTTCTCTTCGGGGCAGTAGGAGCCAAAGGCTCCATCCCCCCGGCATCTTCGGTGTTGCCGCCGATGTCGCTGGCGCCGCGGTCTTGAGTATCTGGAGAGGAAGCTATGTCCCCCTCCGCGCGGTGATCTGGAGGTGTAGGGGCCGCACGCCCTGCACTTGTAGTGCCTCCCAGAGGGGAGGCAGAAGAGTTTCCGGTACCAGAAGGTACCGGGCTTGGTTGAGGAGAAGGCGAGGTCCTTGCGGTTCCCTCGGTGCTCTTGGAGAGCTTGAGCGCAGGGCTAAAAAGATAGAAAGAAGAAAGATTCAGAAAAGCAACCGGAAGGAAAGACTTGGCAAAACAAAGCAAAAAGAGAGACAAAAACTTACCCAGAAGCGACCGGCATCTGCCGCTTCTTGTACTGCTTCTTAGTGACCGGCTTCCCGCCGACAACTTCTTGCCGGGGGCGCTTGGCGGGAGGAGCCTCGCTGGGGCTGGCTTCGGATGCCGGCGCCTTCTTCTTCCTGTCCTGGGAGACGAGTCTCTCCAGGAACTCATCGCCAACCTCGGCTTGAAGCGGCACTGCGCGCTCCACAACTGGTGGGTCGGCGCTGGCTGAGGGGGCATCTGCAACAAGGAAACATATGAGAAGATGAAGGAAAAAGATACCTCAAGGATATTGACATCGTCATCGCCGAAACCGGAAACTTCGGATGAGAACTTACCGGGGCGTGGGGTGTGGGTGCGAACCATCTTGAGCTCGGTCCAATGGACGTAAGGATCCGGGTCCACCGTATCCAGAGGTCGCTTCCGGCAAGGGCCTCGCTGCTCCGCTGCGATGCGAGGGAAGCGTTGCTTTGCCTGAAAAGGAATAAAAAGACAGTTAGTCATACATCAAAAAGCTACCGGAAAACAACCCGGATTGCGTAGTCTCTTACTTCTTCAGTTGGAGGGTTGGTGGAGCTGAGAGGCAGGAAGCCCCACTCCCAGTCCATCGGCATGGCAGTCTGGCAGATCTGCCTAGCCTTAAGAACTACATCCTCTTTGCTCAGAGGGAGGCCGGTGATCTTGGTAGGATCGCCAGGGCCATACATCTCGCTTATTTTATGCGCCCGACGCTTGAGGGGAAGCACCCGGCGTGAGATGAAGGTGCGGATGATATCGTCAGAGCAGATGTCTGTCTCCTTCATCAGCTTCTCCATGAAGCGTATGAACCGGTTCGTCTCTATATGGTTGGTCCCTGGATAGAAGCTCCAGTTGACCTTTGTAGGCACTCCCGGATTGAAAGCCGGAAGGTTGATGAGATCCGGGGCGCCGGTGTTCTTCACATAGAAAAAGGTCTGTTGCCATGCCCGGCATGACTCGAGACCGGAGAATTTAAAAAAGGGGCTCCCTTGACGGGAGCCGATGATACAAGACCCGCATTGAACGGGGGGTTTGGGCTTAGGAATGTCCTTGCCCTGAACGGAATTAATCCGAAGAGAAAAGAAGCGAGCGAAAGTCTCGCGAGTGGGACGGAGGCCGATGTAGCCCTCCATGAAAGAAACGTAGCAAGAGAGATAGAAGATGGCGTTCCCAGGAAGGTGGTGAGGCTGGAGTTGGTAAAAATCTAGAAAACGACGAAAGAAATCGGAGGCAGGAAGGCCGAAGCCGCGCTCAAAGTGAGCAAGAAAAACGACAAACTCACCGGGTTCCAGTACCGGTTCGATCTCGTCGTGCGGAAGCCGGCAGGATACTCCTTCTGGTATCCTTCTAGACCGGTACAACCAGTCGATTTCATGTTGTGTCACGTCGGAGCCCTTCCAGGCCTCACGCGTGACACCGGATAGATCTACTCCGGATGCTTGGCTAGAGCTGCCAACCTCTTGGCTTCTTTCGGTATCAGTTTCCATCCGAGCAAACTCAGATGAGAGTCCGTCAGAAGCTTCGCTCTGGTGGCTACTGGAGGAGGATTCGGAAAGACGATCCTCGCTAGACATACGAATTTGAGAGACGCCGGAATCTACCTGAAAAACTGATTTCCCAAGATCTACCCTTGCGTGAAGATCTACGAGTAAGAGAAAAAAGCAAAAGAAAAGAAAGGGTAAATACTCTACCGGCCCAAGATCTGGAAGGCAAGAAAGGAGAGGGTAAAGAAGCATTGAGGCTAACCTGAGGCGGCGCGAAACACTGAAGATGGTCGCCGGAGAAGCGGCGAACCTGCAGTCGCCGACGGGGTCCGGCGAGGAAGCAGAGAAGAAGTCGCCGGAAAAGGAACGGTGTGATACGTCTCCGACGTATCGATAATTTCTTATGTTCCATGCCACATTATTGATGTTATCTACATGTTTTATGCACACTTTATGTCATATTCATGCATTTTCTGGAACTAACCTATTAACAAGATGCCGAAGTGCCGGTTCTCGTTTTCTGTCGTTTTTGGTTTCGAAATCCTAGTAACGAAATATTCTCGGAATTGGATGAAACGAAGACCCGGGTTCCTATTTTCACCGGAAGCATCCAGAACACCCGGGAAGGACCGGAGGGGGGCATCGGGCCCCCGGACCATAGGCCGGCGCGGCCCGGGCCCCGGCCGCGCCGCCATATGGTGTGGCCACCCCTTCGACCCTCTCGCGCCGCCTCTTCGCCTATATAAAGCCTCCGTCGCGAAAACCACGATGCGAAAAACCACGATACGGAAAACCTTCCGGAGCCGCCGCCATCGCGAAGCCAAGATCCGGGGACGGGAGTCTCGTTCCGGCACCCTGCCGGAGCGGGGAAGTGCCCCCGGAAGGCTTCTCCATCGACACCGCTGCCATCTCCACCGCCATCTTCATCACCCCTGCTGCTCCCATGAGGAGGGAGTAGTTCTCCATCGAGGCTCGGGGCTGTACCGGTAGCTATGTGGTTCATCTCTCTCCTATGTACTTCAATACAATAATCTCATGAGCTGCCTTACATGATTGAGATTCATATGATGATGCTTGTAATCTAGATGTCACTATGCTAGTCAAGTGAGTTTTACTTATGTGATCTCCGGAGACTCCTTGTCCCACGTGTGTAAAGGTGACAGTGTGTGCACCGTGTGGGTCTCTTAGGCTATATTTCACGGAATACTTATTCACTCGTTGAATGGCATAGTGAGGTGCTTATTTATATCTCTTTATGATTGCAATGTGTTTGTATCACAATTTATCTATGTGCTACTCTAGCAATGTTATTAAAGTAGTTTTATTCCTCCTGCACGTGTGCAAAGGTGACAGTGTGTGCACCGTGTTAGTACTTGGTTTATGCTATGATCATGATCTCTTGTAGATTGCGAAGTTAACTATTGCTATGATAATATTGATGTGATCTATTCCTCCTACATATGCATGAAGGTGACGAGTGTGCATGCTATGTTAGTACTTGGTTTAGTCTTTTGATCTATCTTACACTAAAGGTTACTAAAATATGAGCATTATTGTGGAGCTTGTTAACTCCGGCATTGAGGGTTCGTGTAATCCTACGCAATGTGTTCATCATCCAACAAGAGTGTAGAGTATGCATTTATCTGTTCGTTATGTGATCAATGTTGAGAGTATCCACTAGTGAAAGTCTAATCCCTAGGCCTTGTTCCTAAATACGCTATCGTCTGCTTGTTTCTCGTTTCATTGCGTTACTCATTGCGGCGTTACTACTTTGCTTGTTTCTCGTCCTGGGCAAAGCACTTTTCTGGTGCCGTTGCTACTACTTATTCATACCACCTGTATTTCACTATCTCTTCGCCGAACTAGTGCACCTATTAGGTGTGTTGGGGACACAAGAGACTTCTTGCTTTGTGGTTGCGGGGTTGCACGAGAGGGATATCTTTGACCTCTTCCTCCCCGAGATCGATAAACCTTGGGTGATCCACTTAAGGGAAACTTGCTGTCTGTTCTACAAACCTCTCGCTCTTGGAGGCCCAACACTGTCTACAAGAATAGAAGCTCCCGTAGACATCAAGCACTTTTCTGGCGCCGTTGCCGGGGAGGAAAGGTAAAAGGCACTCATACTCCGGTTCCAGGTAAAAGTACTTTTCTGGCGCCATTGTGTTTGTGCTCGAAGCTATTTCCTTTAGATCCTGCAATTGCATCTTTTTGTTTCTTGTTTACACTAGTTTGGCATAATGGACAACAATGAGCTTCTTATTCTATTTCCTGATTTAAAACATGGATTGTTTGATGCGAAAATTAAAAAACCTATGAAATCTTATTTGCATGCTTGGTAGTAATATTAGTATGAACGCTTTGAACACCATTGTTGATAATAATATAGAAAGTTCTAAGCTTGGGGAAGTCTGGTTTTCATGATCTTTTTAGTCCCCCAAGCATTGAGGAGAAAATTTTCTTTGATGATACTTTGCCTCCTATTTATGATTATAATGATAGTGGTCTTTTGGTGCCACCTACTATGGAGAGTAAATTTTGTTGTGATTATACTATGCCTCCTACACTTGATGAGAATAATAATGATAGCTACTTTGTTGAATTTGCTCCCGCTATTACTAATAAAATTGACTATGCCTATGTGGAGAGTAATAATTTTATGCATGAGACTCATGATAAGAATGCTTTATGTGATAGTTATATTGTTGAGTTTACTCATGATGCTACTGAAAGTTATTATGAGAGAGGAAAATATGGTTGTAGAAATTTTCATGTTACTAAAACACCTCTCTATGTGCTGAAATTTTTGAAGCTACACTTGTTTTATCTTCCTATGCTTGTTACTTTGTTCCTCATGAACTTGTTTATTTACAAGATTCCTATGAATAGGAAGCATGTTAGGCTTAAATGTGTTTTGAATTTGCCTCTTGATGCTCTCTTTTGCTTCAGATACTATTTCTTGCGAGTGCATCATTAAAACTGCTGAGCCCATCTTATAATGGCTAAAAAGAAAGAACTTCTTGGGAGATAACCCATGTGTTATTTTACTACAGTATTTTTGTTTTATATTTGAGTCTTGGAAGTTGTTTACTACTGTAGCAACCTCTCCTTATCTTAGTTTTGAGTTTTGTTGTGCCAAGTAAAGTCTTTGATAGTAAAGTAAGTACTAGATTTGGATTACTGCGCAGTTCCAGATTTCTTTGCTGTCACGAATCTGGGTCTACCTCCCTGTAGGTAGCTCAGAAAATTAAGCCAATTTACGTGCATGATCCTCGGATATGTACGCAACTTTCATTCAATTTGAGCATTTTCATTTGAGCAAGTCTGGTGGCCTAATAAAATCCATCTTTACGGACTGTTCTGGTTTGACAGATTCTGTCTTTTATTTCACATTGCCTCTTTTGCTATGTTGGATGAATTTTTTGATCCATTAATGTCCAGTAGCTTTATGCAATGTCCAGAAGTGTTAAGAATGATTGTGTCACCTCTGAACATGTTAATTTTTATTATGCACTAACCCTCTAATGAGTTGTTTCGAGTTTGGTGTGGAGGAAGTTTTCAAGGGTCAAGAGAGGAGGATGATATACTATGATCAAGAAGAGTGAAAGCTCTAAGCTTGGGGATGCCCGGTGGTTCACCCCTGCATATTCTAAGAAGACTCAAGCGTCTAAGCTTGGGGATGCCCAAGGCATCCCCTTCTTCATCGACAAATTATCAGGTTCCTTCTCTTGAAACTATATTTTTATTCCGTCACATCTTATGCACTTTGCTTGGAGCGTCGGTATGTTTCTTGTTTTTGTTTTTGTTTGAATAAATGCTTGTGTGGGAGAGAGACACGCTCCGCTGGTTCGTATGAACACATGTGTTCTTAGCTTTTAATTTTCATGGCGAAGTTTCTTCTTCGTTAATTTGTTATATGGTTGGAATTGGAAAATGATACATGTAGTAAATTGCTATAATGTCTTGGATAATGTGATACTTGGCAATTGTTGTGCTCATGTTTAAGCTCTTGCATCATATGCTTTGCACCTATTAATGAAGAAATACATAGAGCTTGCTAAAATTTGGTTTGCATAATTGGTCTCTCTAAAGTCTAGATAATTTCTAGTATTGAGTTTTGAACAACAAGGAAGACGGTGTAGAGTCTTATAATGTTTACAATATGTCTTTTATGTGAGTTTTGCTGCACCGGTTCATCCTTGTGTTTGTTTCAAATAACCTTGCTAGCCTAAGCCTTGTATCGAGAGGGAATACTTCTCATGCATCCAAAATCCTTGAGCCAACTACTATGCCATTTGTGTCCACCATACCTACCTACTACATGGTATTTCTCCGCCATTCCAAAGTAAATTGCTTGAGTGCTACCTTTAAATAATTCAAAATTTATCACCTCTTATTTGTGTCAATGTTTTATAGCTCATGAGGAAGTATGTGGTGTTTTATCTTTCAATCTTGTCATTTACTTCGACGGACTTTCACAATGGACTAGTGGCTTCATCCGCTTATCCAATAATTTTGCAAAAAGAGCTGGCAATGGGGTTCCCAGCCCGATTAATTAACTTGCATTAATGATTCTCTTCACATGTTTTGCTCTGATTCATCAGTAAGCAACTTAATTTTACAAATAGACACTCCTTCATGGTATGTGATTGTTGGAAGGCACCCGAGGATTCGGTTAGCCATGGCTTGTGTAAGCAAAAGGTTGGGAGGAGTGTCATCCATAAATAAAGAAAAACTAAACTAAAGTACATGTGTAAACAAAAGAGAAGAGGGATGATCTACCTTGTCGGTAGAGATAACGTCCTTCATGGGAGCCGCTCTTGAAAGTCTGGTTGATGAGGTAGTTAGAGTGCCCACTACCATTCGTTGACAACAACAAACACCTCTCAAAACTTTACTTTTATGCTCTCTTTATGTTTTCAAAAACCAAAGCTCTAGCACAAATATAGCAATCGATGCTTTTCCTCTTTGAAGGACCTTTCTTTTACTTTTTTATGTTGAGTCAGTTCACCTATCTCTCTCGACCTCAAGAAGCAAACACTTGTGTGAACTGTGCATTGATTCCTATATACTTGCATATTGCACTTGTTATATTACTCTATGTTGACAAACTATCATTGAGATATACATGTTACAAGTTGAAAGCAATTGCTGAAACTTTATCTTCCATTGTGTTGCTTCAATATCTTTACTTTAAATTATTGCTTTATGAGTTAACTCTTATGCAAGACTTATTGATGCCTGTCTTGAAGTACTATTCATGAAAAGTCTTTGCTTTATGATTCACTTGTTTACTCATGACATTACCATTGTTTTGATCGCTGCATTCACTACATATGTTTACAAATAGTATGATCAAGTTTATGATGGCATGTCACTTCGGAAATTATCTTTGTTATCGTTTTACCTCGCTCGGGACGAGCGAGAACTAAGCTTGGGGATGCTGATACGTCTCCGACGTATCGATAATTTCTTATGTTCCATGCCACATTATTGATGTTATCTACATGTTTTATGCACACTTTATGTCATATTCGTGCATTTTCTGGAACTAACCTATTAACAAGATATCGAAGTGCCAGTTCCTGTTTTCTGTTGTTTTTGGTTTCAAAAATCCTAGTAACGAAATATTCTCGGAATTGGACGAAACGAAGACCCAGGTTCCTATTTTCACCGGAAGCATCCAGAACACCCGGGAAGGACCGGAGGGGGGCACCGGGCCCCGGACCATAGGCCGGCGCGGCCCGAGGCCCCGGCCGCGCCGCCATATGGTGTGGCCACCCCTTCGACCCTCCTGCGCCGCCTCTTCGCCTATATAAAGCCTCCGTCGCGAAAACTCGATGCGAAAAACCACGATACGGAAAACCTTCCGCAGCCGCCGCCATCGCGAAGCCAAGATCCGGGGGACAGGAGTCTGCGTTCCGGCACCTGCCGGAGCGGGGAAGTGCCCCGGAAGGCTTCTCCATCGACACCGCTGCCATCTCCACCGCCATCTTCATCACCGCTGCTGCTCCCATGAGGAGGGAGTAGTTCTCCATCGAGGCTCGGGGCTGTACCGGTAGCTATGTGGTTCATCTCTCTCCTATGTACTTCAATACAATAATCTCATGAGCTGCCTTACATGATTGAGATTCATATGATGATGCTTGTAATCTAGATGTCACTATGCTAGTCAAGTGAGTTTTACTTATGTGATCTCCGGAGACTCCTTGTCCCACGTGTGTAAAGGTGACAGTGTGTGCACCGTGTGGGTCTCTTAGGCTATATTTCACGAATACTTATTCACTCGTTGAATGGCATAGTGAGGTGCTTATTTATATCTCTTTATGATTGCAATGTGTTTGTATCACAATTTATCTATGTGCTACTCTAGCAATGTTATTAAAGTAGTTTTATTCCCCCGCACGTGTGCAAAGGTGACAGATGTGTGCACCGTGTTAGTACTTGGTTTATGCTATGATCATGATCTCTTGTAGATTGCGAAGTTAACTATTGCTATGATAATATTGATGTGATCTATTCCTCCTACATATGCATGAAGGTGACAAGTGTGCATGCTATGTTAGTACTTGGTTTAGTCTTTTGATCTATCTTACACTAAAGGTTACTAAAATATGAGCATTATTGTGGAGCTTGTTAACTCCGGCATTGAGGGTTCGTGTAATCCTACGCAATGTGTTCATCATCCAACAAGAGTGTAGAGTATGCATTTATCTGTTCTGTTATGTGATCAATGTTGAGAGTGTCCACTAGTGAAAGTCTAATCCCTAGGCCTTGTTCCTAAATACTGCTATCGCTGCTTGTTTACTGTTTTACTGCGTTACTACTGCGGCGTTACTACTGCTGCGTTACTACTGCTTGTTTACTATCCTGGGCAAAGCACTTTTCTGGTGCCGTTGCTACTACTTATTCATACCACCTGTATTTCACTATCTCTTCGCCGAACTAGTGCACCTATTAGGTGTGTTGGGGACACAAGAGACTTCTTGCTTTGTGGTTGCAGGGTTGCATGAGAGGGATATCTTTGACCTCTTCCTCCCTGAGATCGATAAACCTTGGGTGATCCACTTAAGGGAAACTTGCTGCTGTTCTACAAACCTCTGCTCTTGGAGGCCCAACACTGTCTACAAGAATAGAAGCTCCCGTAGACATCACGGTGCGGCGGCAGAAGACGTGCAGCGGCGAGTCGCTGCGCGGAGAAGCTCGAAGAAGCTTGGCGAAGTCGCGGCGAGAGTTCACCGGGAGGCGGAGCTCTGGCGAGGAACGGCGGCAGCAAGGGCGCAGGAGGGCTGAGAGCTCTAAGTGCGCGAGGAAGTGGCGAATGCGGAGAAAGGGAGGAAGAAGGAACCGCTTCCCCTTATATAGGAAGAAGGGATAATGGGCCGGCAACCGCAGGGCCACGGCGGTTCAGTTCGTGGGCCGCCACGTGGCGCGAGGATACACGCGCGGAAAATAATATGCCACAGGGAGGCCGCACGGATCCGGGACGGCAGCGGAGATCCAGTGCGGCGCCATAAATGCAGGCGCAGAAGCCGAAGGGAGTTGACCCCTGGTACTGGCGCGTCAGATACAGTGCGCATGTCTCTGACAGGCACTGTACCCGAGAAATTCTCGACTTCGCCGAGAAGAAGTTTAAATGTCATAAGGTACCGGAAGAATCCGGAAGATAACAGAAAGAAGCTAAGGCAAAGACGCCGGAAGAGCTGAGCAGGGTGCCGGAATGACTGAACCGGTACCTTGTAATATGGGAAATCGGCATGGTCCGTCGGATAAAATCCACCGGACTATACCAGCTTCGGGGACTAATGTTGGGGGATGGCCCCGGTATGCCAAAGCCATGCCAAACCGGATGGTTTGAGCCATCAAGATACCGGTTTGATATTCATTCCGGAGAGCAAAGTTAAACGTTTGGTTAAGTAAATCTATACCGGTATCCCAAAGAGAGGCATACCGGTATGAGCTAAGAAGACACCGGATCGCCTGGTAAGAAGTGCAATCGTAGTACGTCGGCAGGACTGGTCAAAGATTCTCTCAAGAGCTAGAGGACAAGGGTGACCTAAGCAAAGTAGCTTTAAATGAAGCCCTGACGCCAAAGAGGAAGGTGACGCCAAAAGCAACCGGAGGACGTCAGCCTCCCTGATTAAAGAAGATACCGGCGTCACCTATGATTAAAGTAACTTTGTAAAGTAGTTTTTCTGTTCAAAGATGCCATTAGGGTTTCTTCCCTTGTAAGCCACCCTCTCCCCTATATAAGGAGAGGAGGCACATCCCCTTCGCGGGTACGTACGGTTCATAAGTTATTTTGTATCCAGAAACCTGTAACTTGTTGAGATCAATGAAGAGAAAGATCTAGAGCAGAGTTCCTCCTTGTGTCTCTCTTCTTCTACCTCTGGCTTAGGCCAAGTTCTTGAGGAAAGCACCCAGAAGTTCATCCAATCTAATCAACAAACCCTCCCCCGAATCCTCTAGCGCCCATTCGGCCCCAACTTAAGCCATCCTATGGCATCTGTCTGTTCACCACGACGACAATGAAGAGCTCAGAAACTTATTTAGGTAAGTCACTACGCTGCTCGGCTCCGAGATGTCTAGGGTACGACTCTATTGCTCCGCCTCTGTATCGTCAACTCCGTAGGCTATCCCATAGTCCACGCCTTCAACTCCTCCTGAAAGGTCCGGCTCTTCATAGACCACCTCGTAGTCGCCTTCTAGTGCTCCGGTGTAGGCCTCATCTTCATGTTCACAATCTAGCAAGGGTGTCGAAAGAAAGTGAGTACAGAGGTACTCAGCAAGTTCAAAAGAGAAAAGGTGTTTGATGTTACTAGCTACGACCATTAATCAGAAAATCTCAGGTCAATGCATGTTTCGCAAATATTTCTTCAAAAGGTTTATTTTATTTTGAAAACTATGCCCGCTAGTCTTCAGAGGTTGACCAGGACTTCACGGAGTTCTTTTCCTGCCGCGTTCGTAGTTCCCTTCCCGGAACAGGGAGTGACAAGCTACAATTTGATACACTCTGCAGAGGTGCGTTACGTTTCCCATAAGAGAACTTATCCTTGTTGCCAACTGAGCGTACTTTCCCGTCCACACTTCCTTGGTGTGAGGCCCAGTATAAGAATCAAGCCAATCACTGCCCTCTCCGTGACCCTGCATACCCACTCTTTTGTCCATCCACACATACCCGGTAGACTTCTCCCGATCATACGGCTTTACCCACGATGTACTATGAACAATCCATCATAGACGGTAGAGAGCTCTCATCCTCAAGGATGGGGATTTTTAAGGATTTCCCAACCGCTGCAGTGTTCTCGCAACACCCAGCCAGGCTCTATCAAGTCCGTTGATATGCAGAAGGAAAAAGATACATCTGACTTCCCCAGATCCATTATAGATCTCATGGTTAACGCGAAAAGTACGTCGCTAGAATCACTAGACGGCATTGGTGATTAGTCCTAGATGAGTAGAACCCTTGCAATGGAACCTCCACCATCAACACATATCATGGTTCCATTGCCCACCACATAGTCATATTCATAATTGGAAAAGTAACATTTTATTTTCAGTGAAGGAATGATAAGTATATTGCTTTGCTAATCAATATGGCATGATCAAGGGTGAACTTGTCTGGAGACTACGAGATAGTGCAGTTCGAAGGTTTAGATGGAACATGGACCTCGGGTTCTGAAAAGAAACATCATTGTCCGATAAGGACAATCTTATAAAATCCAAATGATACATGCATGAGTGATTTATTTTATGTTGAATCCCTTTCCCCGGAGTATTTATTAAGATTTGTGTGATTAAATCATTATTTGAATATTTATGCCTTAGGTAGTAATTTACAATATTTAAATATTATTTTGATATGTTTTTCCTTAAAAAGGAAAAGATTAAGGAATAATAGAATTTTCCTTTGGAAAATATTTACTTCAAATAAAAGAATTTGAAATAATAGAATTTTCCCTTTTTTGAAATATTTTATCTTAAAAGAAAGGATTTGGAATATTAGAATATTTCCTTTTGGAAAATAATTGTTTTAAATGAAAAGATTTGGATTGATAGAATTTTCTTTTGAAAATTTTGATAAACAAATATTTTAATTCATTTAGAATTTTCCTTGATTTTTATATCAAATGAAAATTTCAAATTTTAAATCCAAGTTTGGAATTCATTTCAAAATTTCCAAAATTTAAACTTGAATTGTTTATTTCCTTTCTTATTTTATTCTGGTTGAGAAATATTTTTAATGTATTATTCCAATTTTTCTTGAATTTTTGGAGTTATTCATAATTTATTTGGATTTTTTCAAAGTGGAAGGTTTTTTTGAATTTGTGAAAAGACAAAATTGCCCCTGGGCCCACCTGCCAGGTAAACCCACGGTTGAACCGGACCGGCCCAGGTCGATCAGCCCACCGGCCTCATTTCCCCTCTCTCTTACTCGTTACGAACCCTAACCCTAACCTCTCTAGCGATTCCCGTGGCGATGGCGTCACCGCCACGGTCGCCGACGCTCCGGCTGACTCCGGCGGTTCTGGAGCTCGCCGCAGGTTGCGTTCGACGTAGCACATGATGGAGCATGTACCTATCCGCATTGATTTGAAGCCCCTCGCCTCTCCTGCTCGTGCGCAATCCCTACCGTGCCTAGGGTTTGTGAGTTCGTCGCCGATCTCCGTCGATCTGGACTCCCTGGACATACTGGTGCTACTCGCCGCCCTCTCTGATGGTGGTTCGTGGCTGGCACCGGTCTGGCCGCGGTTTGGCACCACCGTGGCTGGCCTGTGCCACCATGCCGCCATGGACACCGCCATGAACGCACCATGAACGCCACCAGGTACACATGGTTATCTCCCTCTTCTCTCCTTTCTTCTCCATCTACTCCGTCTACCCTGAGCTCTAGCTACTGGTCTATCTGTTGCTTGTGATGTTGCTGCCTATTGCGCATGTTATGCTATTCTGATGCCACTCCTAAGCCTACTGTTGCTATGCTCATTGCTTGATTAAGCTTACTAGATTGTTGTGCTAGCCTTGTTCTACTTGTTGATGCTTCTATGCTTGATCAATTGCTTGTTGGTTGCCTTGCTGTTAGCAGTGGCTAACAGCCTGGTGCTTGTGATGACTGTGGTGCTCTCCTAGGGTTTGTATTTGATCCAGATGCTCCATTTGGATCACTCTATGCTAGTGGCTAGGTTACCGGTTCCTTGCTTGGATGACCTTGATGCTTGCCTAAGCTACTGCAATGGTATTAGCTTGCTATAGCTGCTTACCATGTGTTGGTGAGCTGTTGTTGCCTCCCATAACACATTGATCATGAATCAATGGCTAAGATGCCTTTGGGTATCCTACCGGTTGCCTCACTGTGGCTGTTGCTTATTGAGCAATGAATTAACTTCTATCCATGCACTGGTTACTTATATGTATATGAATTGCTTATGCAGTGTTGATTATATGCATTGATTTGTGTTGTATGATATCTCCAAGATCAATTGGGAGATACGAATAGTTTGAACCCCTCATTGGCAATGATGACTTATGGTTTATGGCTGCTGGATGGCTTGTGGTTGATGTGACCATAGTAGCACTTTCTACTGCTTAGGTTGCTCTCACTGTTGGATCAATATCTGTTGGCTAATCTCAATATATCATGCACAGTAGGGTATCATATGTATATGAATGCCACTGTGACTTGTTTTGTGAAGAAAATCCATACTACCCGATGGTTTAATTGGCTAGGATAGCTAGGTGGTCTCTGTAGCTCCTAGTAACTATGTACTACTCTACTGGTTTAATATATGTGCATCTATAATCTTCTATTTGCACATAAATAGCCTCTGGATAGTATATGGCTCTAGTTGCTCTCTTTCTGCCAACACCTCTTGGTCAAACCAAGTGATGTTAACCCTGCCATGAGCATCTGCTCATGAATATGTTGTGTGAGCATGCTTAGAGATGGATTGGATCCTCTGGATCCACTCTAGGTACAAGTTATACCTTGCTCCAGCTCCTAGATGGTCATTTTTGGTTGATTTTGAGCTTTGCTTGATGGATTTGATTGCCTGGTCCTTCTCCTCCTAGCTCCTGGATACTCTTGCTTATGTTACCATGTTACTGGTTGGTTTGGCTTTGGTTGGTTTGGAGAAACTGGATGGTTTCTAGAGTTTGGTTGTTTTCTTGATGAAGAACTGCTAAGAACAACTACTATTTCTCCTTTGTTGCTTGCTGAATATGGTCGCAGTCGATTTGGATGACATCTCCAACTGTCTCTGCCTATTTGTAGCAGCTTGTGCTACTGCCATGGCTTGACACACAGGCCTGTTCCACTTTGGTGACTAAGCCAGGGTGTCTTGATGTTGAGCATGCAAGGCTCCTGGTGAGCTGTGTGTGTGCTTCGGTTGAAACTTGAGCCCATCATTGGCTCCACCATGGTCTGGCTGATGCTTATCTCCCTTTGGCATTGTTTTGGAAACTGACCAGTGGCATTGCCACTTGTATTATCCCATTTCTGGTTTGTTCCTTTGTGTATGCAGGTTCAAGGCTTCAATGTATCCAGGGACAAGAAGATCAATACTTGTAGTTTAGGATTTGTAGTTGCAGATCAAAATTGTAATCTTCTTTTTACTTCTTTTATTATAATTTGAAATGCCAATTCAAATTCTCCTCAAAAACCCTAATTGTCAAAAGAGATCATGTCGAAGTTTATAGCACTCACATTGCTCTAACCCTAGTAGCAACGAGAGAGAAACCTCGATCACTCTTAGGTTTTATGCAATTAAGCACGGAAATTTCCCCCGTTTTGCGATGAAATGCACAACCCTTATCTAAATCTACCCCTCGTTTTCCCTATGTTCTGGGATATTACAGCCTCTCCCCCTTAACAGAAACTTCGCCCCGAAGTTATGGTTGAGGTACGATGGAGATTTCGGGAGCGAGATTGGGCACACGATATACCCAGCTTCGGGTCCCCTCGATGGAGGATTCCTACGTGTTGCTAGCAATCTAGTATATGATCACAAGTATGTTTACAAGGGTCGCCCGTAAGCAGAGCTATGTTGTCTATCTGTCTTCCCCCCTATCGGGTGCTCTAGCTAGCTTTATATATACAACCAACCTAGGGTTTTACAAGAGTCCTAGTCGACTACTTCTTCGGGTTGCCTTATTGGGCCTTCTCTATATTGGGCCGAGCTAGGTATACTAATAATGGGTACCCGAAGGGTATGCCCATGACAGTAGCCCCCGAGTGTCTAGGGAAATCGAAGACTTGCGTAGAGACTCCAATCATAATCATCTCCGAAGTCAAAGAAATACAAGGCGAGGCCAATGATCCAGAAAGATATCAGGTCAATATCATAGATCACGTGTAGCGTAGATGATGTCGATGATTCTCAAAGTTATTTTTCTATCGGGTGCGCGACCAGCGCTCCCGGTGGGAGTAACCCCCGAGTCTATGGGCAGGAGTTTGCACCTGGGCATACACTCAAGTTGTACTACTCGATGAAGAACTTGACTATATTTCTATGCGCAACCCCTCTTTTTATCGACTCCTGTTGGAGGACTTAATGAAATCCATGTGCTCCCGATGGGAGTAGGCTCCACTCGAGTCACAGGGTCGAGTTGAGATTTATGTGCTTTTTCTACTTTTCAAATTCTTCGAGTCCAAGGAGATGCTATATTTTCTTCCAGGATATTGGTAAATGCGGCTGGTTCATCTGACGGATCAGGTACCAGTTAATTGCTCTAGTGGCAAATACAGATAAACCTACTTCAAACTCGCGTCCCCGGACACGAATTCGGGATACTGGCGTAATTCAAAACGTGCCGGCTTTGGGACTTACCGAAACTGAATTCCAGCAAAATTATCGGATCCACACCGCGTCCGTCGGGATTTTTCTTCACATATGTTGATGTGGATAAAGTGGGAGAGCGCATTCGGGTGCGATGCCACGCCACACAGGACGGATCCTGGGGTCTTACCTTCGTGACCTTTTTACGAGTCACGACATTCGGAGTTTTTACCTTGGTGGACGCGCTCCGAGAATATATTGTCTAGCTCCTTGTTCGGCTGATGTAATGACCCATTTTATTGGGCTTTTCTATATTGTCATCGGGCGTGATGCAGTAGCCGAATTTATCACATTCTTCTATATTTTTGTCGAGTATGTTGCTGATTCTTGTGATGACGAGTCAATGGACCTGAAGATTTTTCCATCTGTCTTTTTTTTGTTCATCCTTGAAAAAAATTTCGTCAGGTTCCTCCCTGAAGAAAATTTCGTTGGGTTCCTCCCTAAATTTGTCGAGTTCCTCCTTGAAGAAAATTTCATCGAGTTCCTCCTTGAAGAAATTTTTGTTGAGTTCTTCCTTGAAGAAATTTTTGTCGAGTTTTTTATGATGCTCCATCGCTGGATATACATCCTCATCGACTCATCATACTTCTGCTTGCAGGCCCTTAGCTGCTCTATTGATGCATGCTTTTTGCACGTGTAACAGAAGTTTTTCACGAACAAATCCTCAAAGGTCTCCCAGCTGTCGATGGATCCTCCGGGTAACTTCTTCATCCACGATCTTGCGGCTCCACTAAGGTGAACTTGGATGCTTTGCATGGTTGTTGCTCTGGTTCCGCCCATCAACTTCACTGTTTCCAGGTAGTCGACTAACGAGTCCTCTGGGTCTTGCAATCCATCGAACTTTTTATAATTATCAGGTAACTTAAAGCCAGAGGGAACTCGAGTTTTGCGAACCCGTCTGGTAAAGCAAGGGAGTCCACACATGTCTTCATCGTCGACTTCTGGCGAGTGTCGCCGTTCTCTTGATCTGTTTTCACATGCTCTATCGATTCGAGCCTGTGTTACTGTGTTTCTTGCGTCACCTTCTCGTGGAGGATCTCGTGCCACCATAGTGGGTCGAGGAATATTTTGCCTTGCACTATTTCTTGGAGCACTCTCGGGTTGTGGTGTACTCGACCCTGCTATTGCTGTCCCTATTATTCCAACTCCTGCCATAGCCATCTGGTACAATGCTTCCCTGGGATCTCCTGGAGGTGGTTTAGATGCCAATATAAAGGCATGTGTCGCCATATATCCAGCTTCCGGTATTTTTTGGGATGATGTGCCCTCTCGTGTCTATCGACATAAAGGACATATCGAGGTTTTGGATCAAGTTCTCTCGTTCATGCTCGGGCACGTTTGCCAGTCGAGATCTTCCCCTCGCACGGGCGTCTCTGTGATTGTCTCCTGAAGTTCCTGATTGTCGACTCAGATTGGCTCTGCGCGCACTTGACGCGAAAGCTTCGGCTCTCCTTGCATCGAGTGCTTTTCTTTGTTTCTCTAACTCTCGTCCGACACGAGCGAGTTTATATTGATATGCTTGCAGCGCCTCCGGTGTGGCCGTGGTAGTCATTGACTCTGTGCCATCCATGGCTCTCTGAGCCCTATCCCAAGCTGCTTGCGACAGCTGTATTTTCTCTCGCGGCATGGACCCGATGTATTTGTTTCCTGTTCCGCGCGTGAGATTCGCGGGGCCGATGTACGGGTTGCCCAAGTCATCGAAAGCTTCGGATACTTCGTCCTCTTGTCGGCTTGATTATCCGATTGCGCGGACTTGATGATATATTGTTGTGTTTCTATCTTCGGGATAGGTGACACCGTCGTATAGATCGGCGAAGACCTCCCGCATAGAAGTAGATATGTCGATGAAGTCGAGGTTGTCGATGCTTTCCGAGTCGCTATCCAGATTGGAATCTGTGAACGACCCGAAAGTCATGTCGCCGAATTGATCGGCTAGGTCTCCACCGGCAGCGGGCTTGATGAATCTTGGTGGCGAAACCTCCTCGTCGCCTGACTCGATGGACGATGTTGATGATCTCGAAAAATCGGAATCGGCCGCTAACGGTCCCAAAAAATCGGTGCCGCAAAACGGTGCGATCCCTCTTTCCCGACGAGAAAGTGGAAGCTCCCGAACGTCATCTCCGTCGACTCCTCCATATCGGCATATGCATGCAAACGGGCGAGACGGTGAGGAACAAAATCGACGAGATCAGGTTGGGCCTGTTTACCTCCGTTCATCACGTTGCTTGCTTTCGATGACGTTGGCGATGTTGACGATGCCATCGAGATCACCTCCTTGTCGCCTCCAATCCCCACAGACGGCGCCAATTGATGAGGGATCGCCTCGCCAATGCCTATGTATTGTAGACATGGGTTTCGGGAAGAGCGACGATGGAGATTCCGGGAGAGAGATTGGGCACACGATATACCCAGCTTCGGGTCCCCTCGATGGAGGATCCCTACGTGCTGCTAGCAATCTAGTATATGATCACAAGTATGTTTACAAGGGTCGCCCGTAGGCGGAGCTATGTTGTCTATCTGTCTTCCCCCTATCGGGTGCCCTGGCTAGCTTTATATATACAACCATCCTAGGGTTTTACAAGAGTCCTAGTCAACTACTTCTTCGGGGTTACCTTATTGGGCCTTCTCCATATTGGGCCGAGACAGGTATAGTAATAATGGGTACCCGAAGGGTATGCCCATGACACTCGGGGTGATGCTTCCATTGTAATTTGCAGTACTTGATTGCTCGATTCCTAAGCTTCTTCCAATTTTTCTCCAGTGTGTTAGTTGGTCTTTCAACATAAGTTAAATCTGACTGCAGTTCTAATTCTTCTCCGGTACATTGTGAATCAAGCTCAACTTCTCCGGTAACTCTAACTCAAAATTTGTCTCTCTGTTCTGACTGAGTATCTTGAATGGTCCTATATATCGGGGACTTAAATTTCATTTCACTCTGAACCTCTTTAGTCCTTTCATTGGGCTAACCTTCAAGTAAACCATGTCTCCAACCTTAGGTTCCTACAACCTTCTTTTCTGGTCGGCATAACTCTTCTGTCGACTCTGAGCTATTTTCAGTCTGTCCCTGATAATCTCGATGACTCCTTGTCTTTCCTTGATATAATCCGGTGCGAAGTCTTTGTTTTCTCCTGTCTCAAACAAATAAATTGGAGATCTGCACTTTCTTCCATAGAGTGCTTCATATGGTGCCATTTGAATACTACTCCGATAACTATTATTGTATGAAAACTCTGTAAGTGGCAAATGGTCTTCCTATGAACCTCCGAAATCTAGAGCACAAGCTCTAAGCATGTCTTCAAGTATTTGATTCGTTCTCTCCGTCTGTCGTCCGGTTTGTGGATGATACGCCGTGCTAAAATCCAGCTTGGATCCTAGTACTTCTTGGATTTGTTTCCAAAATACTGATGTAAAGATTGAACCTCTATCTGAGACGATCTTCTTTTGTACTCCATGTTTGCTGACTATCTCCTTAATATAGATATCCACAAGCTTTTCCGAAGTATCCTTCTGATTCACAGCTAAGAAGTATGCACTCTTGGTGAGTCTGTCAATGATCACCCATATCATATCCTTTCTTTTACTGGTCATTGGCAGATCGGTAACAAAATTCATCCCAATCTCATCCTATTTCCATTCTGCAATATCCAAGTGTTTAAGTAGTCCAGCAGGACTCTGATGTTCTACCTTCGCTCTTTGACATGTGTGGCATTCCAAAACATACTTCGGGATGGAGGTAGTATTCAATGGTATAGGTTTTGAGTTGCTCTCGATTATAGCTCATCATGTTAGAGAGTTGAATACACTTGTTCGTATGACAGCCATTAGCCAATGTATGAAAGTAGACATGCCTTTAGGACAAGTAATAAAACGAAAAAGGTGTGCATGTAGTAGTAGTAGAAAACCCAAGCTCCGCAACCGTGTGACGGAGAAAGCTCTAGCTAGTGTCGATCGTCTCGTGGGAGAAAGAAAGAAAGGCTGAAAAGGAGACGGCAGATGCATGAGTCGCTACAAGTCGGCGGTCCGCTTGCTTTGGTACCTTTTTCACGTTGCACGCTACCATTTCCCGGCTCAGCGCGCCTTGACACTGACACGGACCCTCGTCTCGTCGTCGCCCGAATAAAACTCCTCCGACCTCCACCCCCACGCCATTGCCAATCTTTCCTCCGAGCTCTCCCAGCTGCTCCTCATCATCCCGTTAGTCACAGAAGCGCCATTGCTACTGCTGGTGATGAGGTGAGTAGGTAATTGGACGGGAAGAGGAGAGGGATGCCCATAGCTGGAGCCGCGCAACAGGGTACCACCACATTCCACCTGCTGCTCCACGCCCACAACCTAGCCTGCGCCGCCATCTACTCGGACCCCGCGTCGGTGCTCGACCGCCGCGCCAGCCCCACCGCCAGCCCGCCGCCGGCCACGCTGTCTTCCTCCTCGCCACTGGCGGCCGCCGGCGTGGCGGCCCTCGCCAAGAACGTCTCCCCGCCCCCGCCGGCGCCCGCATGGCCGCAGCCGCCCTCCGCCGCGGGGGACGACTGGGTCCACCACCTCCCGCCCCTCGACATGGCCGGCTGGGGGGACCCGCACGCCGCCGCCATGCAGCCCCCGCCGCCGCCCTCGCAGCAGGACAGCTCCTTCCTCCGCTGGATCATTGGCGGCGCCGACGACGACGCCGCGCCGGCGGACGACGACGACGCCCACCCGGATCTTGACCTCGACCGCGTCATGCTCCCCCGCCACCCGCCGCCGCCGCCGCCGCCCATGATGATGGGCCCAGGCCACGGCCTCCCGTTCACGCTCGCCGGCGACGACGCCAAGGACGCCGCCGCGCCTTTCCGTCCCCACCTGCACCAGCAGCAGCCCCACGCCGCGTTCCATGGCGCCTTCCCCTCTTTCGACGCGCACCCGGCCAAGCGGCAGCAGCAGCACCCGATGGCCGGCGCATCCTCGCCAAAGTTGCCCCCTTTCGCCGGCCCCGGCGCGGGCGGGTTCGCCGCGTCCGCCCTCAAGCCCAAGGCAGAGGCGCCGGGCCCGGGCGACGACGCGGCGGCCGCGGCCGCGGTGGACCAGCTCGCCGAGGCGGCCAAGCTCGCCGAGGCCGGCGACGCCTTCGGCGCGCGCGAGATACTGGCACGGCTCAATCACCGCCTCCCCGCCGCCCCCGCGGCCGGGACGCCGCTGCTCCGATCCGCCTTCTACTTCAAGGAGGCCCTGCGCGTGGCCCTCGACGCCACCGCCGCCTCCTCCTCCCCGTCCACGCCCGTCGACGTCCTCCTCAAGCTCGGCGCCTACAAGGCCTTCTCCGAGGTGTCCCCGGTGCTGCAGTTCGCGCACTTCACCTGCGTCCAGGCCGTGCTCGACGAGCTCGGCGCCGCCGCCTGCATCCACGTCATCGACTTCGACATCGGCGTCGGCGAGCAGTGGGCCTCGCTCATGCAGGAGCTGGCCCAGCGCCGTCCCGGCGCCGCGCTCAAGGTCACCGCATTGGTGCTGCCCTCGTCGCACCATCCGCTCGAGCTGCAGCTCATCCACGAGAACCTCTCCAACTTCGCCACCGAGCTCGGGGTCCCCTTTCAGTTCGCCGTGTTCAACCTCGATGCCGTCGACCCCACGGAGCTTCTTGCCATTGCCGGCGGCGACGCCATAGCCGTGCACCTTCCTGTTGGCTCGGTCCACGCCGCCGCGGTGCCATCCGTCCTGCACCTAGTCAGGCGGCTCGGTGCCAAGCTTGTCATCTCTGTCGATCGCAACTGTGACCGCGGTGAGCTGCCGTTTGCCGCGCACCTGTTCCAAGCATTTCAGTCCTGCGTCTTCCTGCTCGAGTCCCTGGATGCCGTCGGCACGGGCTCAGATGTCGCAAGCAAGATCGAGCGCTTCCTGATCCAGCCAAAGATCGAAAGCTGCGTTGTCAGGAGGCACCGTGCCGCAATCGCCGGCGACAAGCTGCTGCCCTGGCGGACAATGTTCGCATCGGCCGGGTTCGTGCCGGTGCAGATAAGCACCTTCGCCGAGGCGCAGGCCGATTCGCTCCTCAAGAAGGTGCCAGTGAGGGGTTTCCGTGTGGAGAAGCGCGCCGGATCGCTCGTCCTGCATTGGCAACGCGCCGAGCTGGTGTCGGTGTCGGCATGGAGGTGTTGAAGCCGACGGCTATCCGGCATCTGGCTCCACTGGTGAGCAGCCATGAAAAACAAGTTGGTAGGTTAGTTAGGACTAATGATCCTAACAATATTTCCGCTGCAACGATCAAATTACTCGTTAAGCACCGTCGCCTCCTTGATGGATGTTCTGCTGATTCTGTCGCTTGTTTTTAAGTAGATTGGTTGGCAGACTGCAAGGTCTGGTACAGTATCAATGTATTTTAGTACTCATGTTACTATCTTCATATGGAATCAATGGTTATGGTGTTTGAAATGTCCATTGAAGCTTCTATTCAGACATTTATCTTGCTATTGGTTATGTGTTAGGTACCACAAGCTGTTACCATGCGATAAAGTTCCAAAAGTTTATCATAGCCTTGATCCTATAGTAACAAAAAATCACCTGCTTTAAAGGATTATGTTGGTCATTGTTCATAATCTTCATTTTTCCCGAAATGCTTGCGTATACTTCTGTGAAAGTAAGCATCACAGTAATTGCAATTGTTCCTTTTGTTCAAGTACAAAAGAATAAGAAAGCCAAGACATTCAAATCTTCTAGGATGCATCAAATTGGCGTCTAATATAATCAGATTCTCACGGACTTGCATCAAAGGTCTTATTATAAGCAATATGCATGCAAATGAGCGGATCATAGTGGTTTGTTCATTGTGCTATTTGATCTTTTATGCACTTTTTTTTGTTTTCCTTTTTGCCTAGGATATTTTGTCCATTGAATTTACAAGCTAGCAGGCTATGTGTACTCTTAAATCCCATATTTAGTTTGTTTGATTTAAAGAAGCTCACTGTACTAGTAATGCAGGTATCGGTAACATTTGATGTTACACATCATACATGATCACAAGCTTGGTTTTGCAGTCTATCATTTTCTCTGGAAGTTCTGAAATTAGTAGGAACACTGGGTTTTTGACAAAGTTTATCTTTGGTCCAGAACACTGGATTTATACATTATTTATTTTGACACCTATTGGGACAAATTGATGTCGAACCGATATATCTGTAACTATTAGTTAACTTTTTTATCTATTCCAATCTCTATATATAATATCAACAAACAAACTTATGATATTTATTCTTAACAACTAGACAAGAAGATACTGATGTATGAGCGGTGAGGTCAGGTACAGTGAAAACAAAATCATACTTTTAGATCTCCTTGATCCGATGCCTTGAGAAAGCTCTCTCACTTCACGAACCTTCAAACACCTGTAAAGTAGAACTGCATGAGAAATGCATGTTTCGAAGTTAGAACAATAATAGCCTTTTTGATATTGTACGTTGAGAGAACATTTCCAAGTTGACAATTGTGGAATGCAGCAAGATTGGGAATAAAGTGGCGAGGGATGTTAGTGGTAAGCATAAAGCAGCAGACTTTGTTTTGCTCGCGTGAGATTTGTATTTGCATTATATTATCTCGCCCCCATTACAAAAACATTATATTATCTCAAAAAGTTGGCTACACTGGTTAAGAAGTGAAGACTCTTGCATAAATATTGATGGTTTCATCTACATAGTTTGTTTTACATTGGTGTTGCTTGATCAGATCTGTGAGGTATACCTCGTATGCTTATGCTATCATTCTTATTCTGAAGTCCTAACTTAGCAATATATGTTACTCATTTCATGCTTGCAGGTTGCAGCATCTTTGGCATCGTTGACCCAGGTATCACCAGTTTCCTTGTTGCTTCCTTCTGCCAGGTGAAAAATAAATTACGTAGATTTCTGCCCCTCATTTCATACTTACAGAATCTTAACATTCCTAACGCAGGCATAAGCAATTTCTATACATAAGTATCTGCTGCCCATTTAATAGTTGCAGCATCTTAACATTGTTAACTCTTAACCCTAATAGCACAAAATTTATTGGTGCTTCCTACTGGCAGCTGTAAAGGACAAGAAGGATTTATCCCTGGTTGTCTATGTATGTTGGAAACTTCCCTGCTGTTTAACCTATTTTTTCAGGTCAGAAGTTCTGGATATGTACTCTAGCAGATATGGACCGCATGTGTATCATTCATGACCAAATACGACGGCTTAGGTACTAACCTTCATCTACTACTCAGGTATAGGAGAAATAATAAGTCTCGTCTTCGAATCTCCTTTTGAGCAGGATAAGTGAGCCCCTACTGCTGTTTAAACGACACTACCGGCGATTGACAGACGTTGGTTGCTTATCATCATGGAATTTCTCGCTGCAACATGAGACGAATCGTGTGTTTGTTCTGATGGCAATCACAACGTAAAGTGGCCGAGCTTTACCTCAATGGCAGCAGGCATCTCCTGTCATCAGCATTTGTACTGCTAATCGCGGTGCCAAATTCGTCCACGTTGGGGAACTGTTGTGAGGGTACAGTCCAATATGCTTATGCTGCTGCTGCCCCCCTGATGCTATCTGCAGGATTGGATGAACAAACAGATAAGGCTATAGCTGTCTCTAAGGTGCAGACTTCTTCCCTTCAGGCTTTGTCTTATTTGTCAGATTCGCGCAAATTGCGTAGCACAACTTGCCGCTGTCGACGTGTTATCAGAATTAGGAGGTGAAATGTGGAGTTGTTTGTTCAACATGACACGCCTAAGATCATGAAGGAAATATTACATATGGTCCAGGGTAAGGCTTGTGGAATTGAACGCTTCATGAGAGCTCAAATATCTTACTCGAATGGTTCAGGGTACTATTCACAAGTGAGGTCTCCACTCTCACAAGGTGATGAATCTGCAGTAGTTCTGCTCCAAAAGGTACCAATAGCTGCTGAGCACTGACTGAATACATATGAATTTTTCATGATGAAAAACTATTCCTCACACATCATCCATCAACATTGTAATCGGCAACATTACAAAACAACCAAACCAGTAACCACGTGATTAGGCCCCTAACCTATCCATCACTTACAAATACTAACCCCTGCTTTATTCCCCATGCATCCACCTCCTACCATTATTAATAATCCACAACCGTGCACTTTTGTTCGGTTTACGGGCGGTTAAAGCACCACACATAATTTATCACTACAATCACAAAGGAGACCCATTTTTATCTGCAAGTCTGCAACATGACCTGAAAGTTCAAGACCCAGGAGGGAACCAAATCCAGCCTCACCAACTGGTTCATAGCAAAGCTTTGGGATCAAATGCAATGAAGGAGTGAGCTTGTGGGCACCAACACAAGGAGTGCCGCCCCTGGAAAGAGCTAAAGAGTAGCACCTTTTCAAGAGGCTACACTACACTAAAGGAAAAATAAGAAATAAAAGGGAAGGGTGTGTCATGGTGAAGCCTCCTCAGAGAGTGGGATTCGCTTCCAGCTTTGAGACTTTTCTTCCGCCTTTCTCTAATATAGTTTTTTTTCTCCAGGCAAAAGATATATAGAGTTGTTAAATACCAATGTGATGTTACTAGCACTATAGTTGTTTATACTTTAGTACTAGCATTATTGACACACTTTCATGGCAATGTTATAAAACTAAGGTTTAATTTTTTGCAGGAGTTTCACATGAAACAGTTGACTTTCAACAATCAAGGGGTCTCTGGTTACAAAGAAGAGGAAATATGAGAGAAGGATGCCAGCGCAATATTTGAATGTATAGAACCTACTTTTCTCCAGTACATGGAAGTACAGTAGACTGTTAGGCCTTCATACCTGAGAAGTCTATCACTCTCTGAAAGACAGCAAAGTTGGCGCTCTGAGACTGAGAGTTTAGTGTTTAAGCATTAGAATTTTAATAACAAATGAAATGATTAAGAATAAATATCATGCCTGGAGTCAACTGCAGATTTTTTTTAGCTAAGTTAAGTTGCACATGTACATGCAACGCAAGTTTATAACAGCGCAGGTGCACAGGCTAAGTCACGCCTACCTGAGAGATGTCCATGGATTCCATCTTAACTCTGAAGCTGAAAATTCACTAACACAGCAATCTTATTTGCCTTTTAGACAGTCTTGCGAACAACAGAAAGTAGAAGTGCATGCCTGCTTGGTAGGAGACTTTTGGAAGACTCGCTTACCAGGAGGACAAGTCCAATAGGTCTGGATTGCCAAGTGGTATTCCAGATAGAATCTTAGCTCCTGCTGCTACTCAGCTGACAGAAATTTGATGCCTGCATACTTGAGAAGAAATAGAGTTTCAGATCGGTTGGTTTGGGTGAATATACCTGAAAAAAAAAACTAAACAAATCTAATTAAGCGACGTACATGAACTAGGATAAGTAGAGAGAACCTCGTTCTCTAGCTACACTAGAGTTGTTTTGCTGCATTGACATGTTTTCTTTTTGCAGAACTTTGAACTGGTTTCTGTAATATGGTTTCATTCGAGCAATGGTACCCTGTTGATCTAAAATGTGACGAACAGGAACCTTCCTTGAATGTTCATTAATTTCATGCCAAAGCACAAGAATATTATTTGGTGAATCACTGACGGTTACACGATAAAACAAATCACCCTTTGTGAGCTTATGTTTGTGTAAAATACTATGCACTGGTTAAACAATCAAAACTCTTTTTGGGCACTACAACTTGGTGAAGCAAAGCGTGCAGGAATATTATCTCCGGAGACCGCTAATGCGTCTACACCGAACCACACATCTGCCGTAAGGCATCTAGCGAATGGAAAAGGATGATGAAAGGAGATGCTCGTCTACCTTCGAGGAGAAGGCTCTTCCATTCTTAAGAGCAATGTGGTGTGTTTTATGGAGAATCTTAGGCTGAAAACTTTACATAATGGCTAAAGTAAGAACACAATAATAGGTAATGTATGTACCTGGAATGTTTATCCTGTTGATGGGTCAGATTTTCCGAGAGAGAAAGGATACAACTGGACAATGGAGGACGGTCGTCAACGGCTGGTCATGCATGCAGGATTTGTTTTGAGAACAGAAATCAGAATATGGAATTTCTCAAAAAACATCAGGATGTGGAAAGATAACAGTTATCTGCCAGATGTAGTAACGCGACCATCGCAGGTGAAAAGTAAGAACCAGTTGCATCCCTGATTGAGGTGTGTTAATTACTCTGGAGGTTAACATGGTGAATCATATGGTAAGATGATTTTACTATTCAGAAGTACTGTGACAAGAGATTTCTTGCAGGAAGCGAGACTGCCAGTGAAACTACACTAGTAAGAGCTGCTTCTGAACATTAGATATGCACGCCTCTGAACCAAAAATTGAAATGGAATTGAGGACACCGTGCACAATGCAGTGTTCTTCAAAAACTGACGGGTTCACGCAGATGGCAGCGTACACAAACAACCATTTGAAACCTTATTGCCATGTCACCAACAAATACACAGAAATCACACAGCAGTCTCAAGGGATTACATTTCACCAATCATTTTCGCATGTTAAAAGGACAGTAATTTCAGTATGTTTCCAGGTTAACAGTATATGTTTGAAGACAAACAAACATGAAGTCACATATATTGTATTTCTGAGACAAACAGGTACACCAATCGGCACAAAAGTATCAACATAGAAGTTAACCAGACACGACAGTTGCAAGACAACAGTTTCAGACCCGACACGAAAATGACGATGTCATTGGGGATTTAAAGATAACAGAGACTTGGTAGGCGTTACATATTGGACTACAACATGTAACATTCACTTCAGCAGGGTTTTCACGATGGATTTCACGTTGAGCTTCTTCAGGTCAGTGTAAGACTGACCACATCCAACGAACATGACCGGAGATCCAGATATGTAAACCATGGACAGCGCGGCTCCGACCTACATATTTCATTGTTATTATGAGATGAGAATACTGGATAAGGGGGGTTACAATAATTGGTCAAGCATATATTCTGCACAGGTTCCTACCTTGTCATCGATGGTGTCAAACTTGGTGAGCAGGATACCATCTATCAATCTAGCAGTAGGAACAGTGGAAAGATCTGCTAATTTCTGTTCAAGAAAAAATGTTCAAGAAATCAGTAACAAAAAATACAGGTTCCATCTAGGCATCTACCATTGCGAACATCCCAGCAAAAAGAGAACATTGCAAAATCAGTACCTGATTAAACTTGTTAAGTTGATCAACAGCATCATTTCCAACTAATGCTTCTCCCACGAATAAAACAAGGTCTGGCTTGTTGAGATTGATGAGCTTGGAGAGTGCTCTCATGAGTGGCTCATTATCCTGGCAGATATCATTTCACAAGAAAGTATGTATCAGAGCACCGTGAGAGAAAGGTGGTTGAGAACGACACAGTACAAGAACACAGAAAGATATGAGTACACTGCAGTTCAGCAACTATACCAACCTGCATACGCCCAGCTGTATCAACGAGAACAACATCTGATTTGTTCCGAGTGGCTTCCTGGATGGCTTCTTTTGCTACAACTGCCGGATCCTTTTCATATCCCTTCTCAAATATAGGTATCTGTACAAAATGTTGTCATGTAAGTATCTGGTACAAGTTGGTGCTTTCGTTCAAAACAGTAGGGGGGAAACACATACGGGGTACTATAACTCGGCAAACCGTAGGACAGATATTTTGCCACCAGGAGAAGTAGAAGAAGTCTTATATACACATGAGCTAATGATGACATATTTTACAGCCACTCGTACTAATGATAAGTTATGGAATAAGATTTCTTCCAAATGGTTTTCCTCAAAATGTAAGTGCATTATTGCTTGTGCAGAATAGATTCACAACATGCACGCGAACTCCATCGAGTGCAAACAATGATTATATAATCACTACATGGTTGCAATACAATGACCTTGAAAAGAAATACAATGTTGTTGTTGCAAGACTGGGTCAATACAACTGTTGTGTATTGTGTTACTTGAGAGGAGACGGTCAGTACCTGAAGCCTACGAGCATGAGTACGCAACTGCTCCACAGCACCAGATCTAAAGGTATCACATGCTGCCATCATTACACTGAGGTTATGCTGAAGAAGCCAGTAAGCAACCTGCAAAGATAAAAGACAGAATGGCGTGAGAAAGTTTTTCCAAGTAAATACAGTTCTCATGGACAGCATTTGGAAGATATTGAACCTTTGCAAGATTAGTAGATTTGCCAACTCCATTCACTCCAACAAAGACAACGACATATGGCTTGCCACGCTCCTTGGCAGCCTGGACATCTCTTAATATGTCAATGGATCGCCTTGGAGTTAAAATGCGAGTTAGAGCCTCCTCCATAGCTGTCTGAAGTAGTGACCATCGAATGAAATGCGTTAGGAAGCTACATAGAATGTTCAAAATGTGAAGTAATTCAGAGTGGAGTGTGCTGCAAACCTGAACAGTAGAAGATATTCTTGTGAAGGATCCTAGCTTCTTGCCCTCAAGGCTAGCTGCTACTGATTCACAAAGCTTCTCTGCAATTTCTTCAGCCTGCGCAAAGAAAGTCAATATTCTTAACCCAGACAAATGAAGAACCAAACTACTACATAAAGCTGGTCTAGTAAGATTATTAAAGATGAAGCAAGTAAAATGAAGAAATGCATACCACATTCTTTGTCATGAGCCTATCTTTAAGAGCTTTGAGTGCAGGTTGCAGATCAGCCTTCTCAAGTACATTGTTACCTGCAATGCTGAGCAGGAAAATACAAATATTGCAATCACGTGAGATGTTTGTAGATCGCAAAAATATAAGAGAGAAGTTACGAAGCTGGAAATCAGTACTTGAATGCAAGACCTTAAAAGAGAGCAAAGTTATGTATGTGTGATGACACGGGAAAAAGTAAAAAAAAACGCAAGAGAAAATATATTACAGGCAGCAAAAGACTGAACCATCCCCTCAAATATGTACCATGTCTCATGGTTAACATGTGTCATTCTACATCACATTCTTTTTCAATGCATAACTTGGAATAAGGTTACCATGATAACAGGTACGTGTGTATCAAGTGAGCAAACTAAGGTGGCAGGTGCCTTGGCAATACTCTCCATTTGCCGTTAGGTAATGGTTTAATTGGCAGATTTAAGTGAATACACATGGTTCCATACATGCAATCGAAAGGAGAACTTATTTAGTATCAGGAACAAAGGAAGGACATAAAAATCATAGTGCATATTTTACCAGAACCTAATGGCTTATTTGCATTTTGCAGTTTGAACTATACGACTAACACATGATAAATATATACCTCTTAAACATATTAAATCACAGATATAATGATACTAGCAAATGCAGAGCAATAGATGTATTATTACCTCTTAAACATGGAGGTGAACCACCCCTTCTTCTTCTGCCCAGCCCCAGCACTCTCCTCCCCCTCGTCATCCTCATCCTCGCTATCGCTGCTCAACACTTCATCCTTATCCATCATGCTATCCCCCTGGTGTTCAATCGCCTTCTCCACCATCTCCTCCCCTCTCTCGTCGGCCGGGTCCGTGAAGTCGAGCTTGCCGACCTTGCGCGGCTGGTCGTCCCAGACCCTGTCCTTCTTAACGTTCTTCTTGGGCTCAGCCTTGGGCGCCGCCTTCTTGGCGACGGCGTCGGTCTTCTTGCCCCCCTTCTTCCCCCCGATCTTCTTCCGTAAGGTATTCACATCGAAGGCCCCGTCGTTGGGGTCCCCATTCTCCTTCCCGTTGTTAGCAGCAGCAGCAGCGCGGGCGTCGCCGTTCTGGTGGCCCTTGACGGTGCCGTTAGTCAGTTGGTTGTGGTCCTTCCCCGAGTCGCTGCTATCAGAATCATCCTTCCCGGACTCGGCGCCACCCTTCTTCCCACCACCGCCGCCCTGAGGACCAGCACGGCCACCCAGAGCGCCGGGCTTCTTCCCACCACCGCCAGCAGGGGCACGGGTGGAGGGTAAGGTGTTCTGCTGCCTAGTCTTCTTCATGGCCTCGGCCCGCGCCTCCGCCTCGAGGTGCAGCTGCCGAAACACATCCGTAAACGCATCCCCATAGTCCACCCGCTTGGGATCGTAGATCTGCGAGAACTCCTTGCGCACGGCGGCCAGCAGGTCGTCGACGTAGAGCAGGTGCAGCATGCGCTGGTAGACGGCGACGAAGACGAGCCCCAGGTCGTTGCTGAAGGCCCACCGGAGCGCGTAGTTGTCCTGGGTGAATCCCGCGTCGGCGGCGCGCTCCTCGAGCAGGCAGGAGCGGATGAGCGCGTCGATCGGCGAGCCCTTGAGCGGCGAGGCGAGGCCCAGCGCCCGGCAGGACGACCACAGGATCAGGCCGCCCCTCGTGAAGATCAGCAGCTCCTCCAACATCGTCGCCGGCGGCCTGGATCCACGGAGAAAATAGTTGGATTGAGATCCACGGAGGGTGATTTGGAAGAAGGGGAACCCCGATCTGATCGGAGGAGGGAGAGATTACCTTGGGATCGACGGATTCGGGCGGAAATTCCTTGCTCTTCCTGGCGGAGAAGAGACCACGGAAAGTGGAAATCGGTTTGGGGATCTGTCAGAGAGGTGGTATGTATATACGGACGGCGGCGGGCGTCCAAATCCGACCCGTCTCTTGGTGCGTGCCTGCCGTGTGGGCACTCAATCGGTTGACTGCGTCCAACTCGGCGTCCACGATGTGACACTACTACGCGTATATGGTTATGCCCTGTGCACCGTTGATTTACTCCTCGAGATTCTCGTCAGGCCTCGTTCGGTTCATGGGGAACCAACTCCCTCGTGGAACAAACCACCCGAGAATTTGGGTGATCACCCAGATCCCGCAAATCCCTTCCCCTAATCTCTCTGTAATCGCTGAAAGCTTTGACTTGTTCGGTTAATCCCAGGAAACTGTAGCGGGAGATGAGGCACTAGCTACGGGAGCGTCCGTCCTCGTCGACGTCCACTCCGTCCTCGCCGCCGTCAGCCCCGCCCTACGCCCGTCCTAGTTGCTGGAGCCGCCATCAGCCCCGCCCTCGTCGCCGTCGCTCCGTTCTCGCCGGAGCAGCCGTCCCTCCGTCCTCGCCGGGGCCGCCGTTCCTCCGAGCCCGCTGGAGCCTCCGTCCCTCCGTCCTCGCCGGAGCCGCCATCCTTCCCTTCCGCCAGAGCCGCCGACCTTCCTTCCTCGCCAGTGTTGCGTCCAAATCGAGCGGAGAGATTATTGCTTTTATTTTTCCTGGCGTACCGATTCGGGACAAGACGACGGGAAATGGTTCCACGGGGTCAGACCAGAGTTTTGAAAACCCGGCGATTTGGACGGGATCGGGGTGGTTTAGAACGGGGTTAGTTTCCGACCGGGTTTAACCGAACGCTTTTCGTAGCAGGTCCGGGATTGATTCCCGGCCAGGCAGATCCCGGCTATCCCGGCCAAATCCCGGCCGGGGCGGGACCAACCGAACAAGGCCTCATGGTAAATGGAAACATAACCATCTCATCATTTTATTCGAATTTTAAAGAAAAATAGACGGTGACCCATATGTGCAAGTACAAAAAAGAAAACCAGTTTGTACTCCCTCCGTTTTAATATATAAGCCAGTAAGTATTTTGACTACTCATTTCATCAACAAAATACGAGCTACACGGCACGGAAATGTGCATTGACCTTACATACAAACAAAAGGAGTATCCGTGGTTTTGCGCAAGTACTTTCGGTCCAAATTTTAAGTGTCATCTACACTTAGGTTACCATGCATTGGGGCGGGGGGGGGGGGGGGCTAGGCCCCCTACCACCCGGTACGTATTTCTCCGCGTGCCTCTCTTGAAGTTTGCATTCATTATCATTTGACCACACCATGAAAAAAAACAATTATCTAACATCCAAGGATTTCAAGACACGAATTACGACGACCAAGAAAGGGCGCAACTGCTTTACCAGCGCTACATAAGGGGATCAATTGATTTCATATTTGGGACCGGACAATCCCTGTACAAGGTACTGCATATTTCATCGTGTTCTTACCATTTCCTTGATGACACCCGCAAAATTGAACTTATTGTGACGATTTGAGCTACAGGAATCCATTTTGGAAGCTGTAGGCAGAGCTACGCCGCTTTCACAGCACCGCAGCACGGCGGGACGGATGACTCTGTCTTTCTCCTCCCTGGCTGCAAGCTCAAAGGCTCGGGGCAGTTCTACCTAGGAAGACATTCGATGAGCCCTACAGCGATGGTGTGGAATGGCAACGGGCCGGATATGGCATGTACTCAGTGGCGAAACTTACTTGGGGCCAGGGGGCATCCCCCCCCCCCCCAACTCAAATCTATGTATTTTACCCATATAAAAGCTTTTAATTGCCCCTTAGCTTAAATTTAAATATTTTAGCCACATGGAACCAAATGTTGGGCGAGCATCATGGAACCCATGGCTCGTCCAGCGTGACCGTCGGAACGCAGTTTTTGTGCAGTGAACATCACATTTGAGGTTTTGAAAATTTTCATCAATATTTCTTCTGGGGCCTCCATTTACCATTTTCATCCTAAATTTAACACGACCCTGATACTCATTAGTACATATTCATTTTCTGTGTGTGATTAGACCCTAGATGCTTAGTGGATTCTCTAGTCCACAACATCGACCAAGTGTCACCCTGATAACAATTAAACCAAGGCCATACTCCCAACCACATAGCTTATTTCATAATGGTGACCTAGATGTAGGCATGGAAATAAGTAACCTAGTTTTCAATGTTTAAAAGGTCTAATAACCCTTGAGGCTCGATACTGCAGAATTCTCCGCCATCACCGCTGCCTAGAGATACAAGCAAGCAGGCAGTGGCATTGATGCTCCCCGCGGTTTTACCTACATGTACAATGTCCTATCCTAGGGTTTCAGGTCACCCTCTTTGACATTCTACATTTGCGGGACAATCGACTTAATTTGCAGGAGTGAACACTCTTTCTACAAGATAATGTTGATTTTATTATCTAAGGAAGATTTTTTGATCATCCCTGTTAGGCAATTATGTAAACAAAATCAACAAAGAGATATAATTATGTACCAACATGGCAATCAATAAAAAGGCACAATGTTGTTGTAATATACAAAAAAAAAATTGTCTAGAATGTTGTTGTTGAAAATTTGGAGATTCTCAAGTGTGGATACATTTTTTTCGATAAAGTAAATATATTAATATCAAAAGATACCAAATACACATAGCCTCTAGTGTTGATACATTTTAGAGACCAATTTAGCCTATCTACTCTCTCCGGACTTTTTTAATTGATTCAGATTTAATATAAATTTATACACAATTCGAGTTAATTAAAAAGGACCAAAGGAAGCACAAACCAACGTGTATGGCAGAGAGGACAAAAAGGAAGCAACAACACATAATAATCGTGCTACTGAGCCAACCGGCCCAATTCGTGGCCTTTGGGAACACTTTTCAGCCTGAACAGTTTGGCATCATACGCTAGGCTAACTAGTTGGTAGCTCATTTGTATAGCTGCTCCTCCAGGCCCTTATGAAGGCTCCAATAGGCCTAAATCCAAAATCTTGTCTGCTTGAAATAGACTCTCGTTCCGCTATATTAGTATAGTAACCACCCAAAATTCTTTCTAGCGCACAAACTTTTAAAAACATGTAAATATGATTTTTGAAAAACTCCATATAGAAGGATCAGTGGAGCTCATGTGCCAAAAGAACTTTTAACTATTCAATATATAGAGAGCTTCACGCCTATGTATCATAGTTACTGATTTGCAATGGTTCGTGCAAAAACTACTTTTACATTTGTAGCGTGGTACATGTGGACAGGGATTTGATGCACATGAGCATCAGTGCTTCCTTCATTTTCAGTTTTCTTAAAATTTCAAAATCTCAGACTTCTATGTTTTCAAAAATTATGGCGTTAAATATATAGATAGATATGTATATGAGAAGTGTATGCAAAAAGTTCCAGTAAACATACTTTAATTTTTGGGAAATACAAATAAATCAAATTTTCGACATAAGGATACACTATTGTAATACTATTTTACTACCATTTACTCTTAGAAATTATTCTTGTTTCTGTACAACAACATCTGATTCGAGCCAAGCAACGAATGCAGCAGCACGCAGACAAAAACAGGTTAGAGCGTTCCTTTTCAGTTGGTGATCGATCACGTGTATTTGAATATCCAGCCTTATGTTCAGTCATCATTGGCTAATGGCTACTCGCACCAACCAGAAACTTTCGTTCCGTTACTATAGTTGGCTATCTAGCTTATCGACTGGATCTTCCCGGAACAAGGAAAATCCCCTCCGTGGTGCAAGTTTCCCAACTAAAGTTGGTTTTGGGTGCGAACCACATGGTAGAGTCTTGTTTTTATTTACCGTAACTACTGCGGGTAACTTACAGCGGGCCAAGTCAGAGAATGCTAAGGGATAACCCCAGTGAAGTCAAGGTGAAGTACAATGTTTCATTACAAAGGAGGAGTGGGGAAGGTCCAAAGTCTAAAACCCTCTGTTCTGAAATGGTCTATATTCTAGCCTTAAAATTTCTTCTGAAATAATTTACATTATAGCTTTTAGTCAACAACACTCATAACAAAATGGTTTTGCTCTCTTTATTGGACGTTCATGCTCCATGGAAGTAAATGTTGTCATACCAGCGGTTCTGAGATACATGCAATGGTTGGAATAAGAAATCAAATGGTCTCTGGAAGATAATCCAAAGGTGATGCCCAATCCCGGTGGTTATGCACTGGTGGTTGACCCCATAATGCACGGACGATCAGCTGTCTCCAACATTATATCTGGCCTCAAGGCATGAGAGAACAAGGCTGGAAGGGTCCTTCACAACAAACCATTGATTGTCCACTTATCCATCCATACAAACACGAGCCACCAATCCGCTCCACAAACACCTCAGATTTTCTCTCAATACAGAACGAAACCAGAAGATCAACGACCAGAACAACAAAAATGCGACTTGGAGGGTTAGATGGCCCTCCAAGCAGTACAATAGAAGATTTTTTTTGTATGTACAATGAGAGAGTGGGCGCTAGCATTCTAACTCAGGAACTCGCGGGTATGGAGGTCTCAGCACCCCTCACCATCCAGGCTAAGCCTCGGTTCACAACCTGCACGAGAACCAAACGAGCAGATCAAACTGCACCAATCTTCACCCAGAATTGGAACCTAGAAGACTCACCACTTGATAGGATCTAGGGGCGGGCAGAAACCCTAACGAGGATTGAAACTAGCGTCAGTCAGCCATGCGCCGGAGAATACAGATGCCAGCGGCGGCGGTAGTCACAACCTAAGTTGATCGCCGAAGAATCACCATTGGTGAGAATAATAAAAACGGTTTGGTTGAACGCTTGCTTGCCAAGGAGTTAGCCAAAAAAGACATCGGAATGCTCTTTCTTTCTTATTGATCCAAGTAGAGACCAAAAAAATTTGTCATGAACAATTTTTTTTTTGTCATATACGATTTGGTCACCATCCAAACATACCTTAAAAATGGCAACAACAGATCTCATCAATATTGTGCAGTAGTAAGTACGTATCTAATCACATATTTACTGACCTTAAATGTACTACTATCCCTATCCCAAAGCTTAAGATTTTTTTTTTGAAAAGTTAAACCAAATAAAGTTTCATCAAACTTTTAGAACAAACTAAGTATATTTTATTATCTATATAATTATATTAATATTGTATTTTACATGTTAATGACTGTTGGCAAAAGGTTATTTAAACTTGACATAGTTTAACTTAAAAAAAACAGTTATATATATTTTTGGTACCACAACTTGCAGTGGATGTGCAGTTTAGTACCACAACTTGCAAAACGAGCATCTAGAGTACCACAACTTGCATCGAGCGAGCAAATAGGTCCACGACCAATCAAAAGCGGACATGTGGCATTGTAATTTTTGCAAAAGGCACTCTTCATATTTTTCTCTCGCAAAATATAACCTTGTTTCTTTTTTACATGCGGGTTCCACCTGTCAGAACATAGAAAAAAATAGCAAAGATTTTACGTGCGCCTGTTAAGATTCAGACTCGCTACCTGGAGCAGCCTTAAGAAGGAGGTTGCCACCGAGCTAGCAAAACTTGTGTAAATTCTTGTCGGACTTCGCTTTATTATAGATTGTCTGCATCTCCAAATAGACTTAAATACATATATAGAGGATATTCACATCGTTCTAACTTCTAATAAACTAAGATAGTATATCTTCTCCAAGCACGTGAATAGCAATAACTTGAGCTACGTACATTACGTGATAGGATTTTACCGTTGTGAAGACTTGTTAAACGTACATCTGTTGTGTTCGCTGAGCGTGGTGGCATCGTAGGCGACACACACGATGGCAGTAGAGAACAAAAGAACAAGCGGGTGTTGCACTACCACATGCCACAACAACGAGGGAACCCCTCGCCACTAAAGATCACAACATAGAACGAGGCGTGAATTGCGGACGCTACCGACCATGATAACGCCGCCATGGCCACGATGTGTTGCCGGACTGGCACCGCCGATTGCCACGATGTGGTGCTGGTGGCATTTGCGACGGTGGTGCTATCTCGTCGGTTGTAGTGGTTGTCGGTTCGCCTGTGCTAGGGTGAGCACCGGTTCGACAACGTATTCTGCCGTGCGCTTGCTCTTCCTCTTTGTAGATTGTAATAGTTGTGTCGGCTGCTCGCGTTGTCGGCGGATGTTTCCTAGGATGAACATTGTCTTATGTGTGTGTGCAGTTCTAGCTCGTAAACTGGGCACATCATCGTGTATCTGTTCACAATTAAATGTGTTATTAATTTAACGTCGAATCTTTGGCTTTTTATCTAAAAAAAAGTGGACGTAGCTCACGATTATTGCTATTCATGTAGCTTAGTTTGTTAGAAGTAGAAACGATGTGAATATCCTCTGCACATGTATTTAAGCCTATTTGGAGGTGCCTGCGCCGTACAGCAATCGTATAATACAATGAAGTCCGAAAACAATTCACGAAGTGTTGTCTGGTTTGGTGGCAGTGTTGGTTTTGAGGCTGCTGCAGGTAGCGAGCTCGAATATCAAGCGCTACTTTATCTTCAATTTTTCTATGTCCTAAAAGGTGGGACACGCATGCAAGGTCACATTTGCGAGAGAAAAATGTTAAGGGGGCTTTTTTGCAAAAATCACAATGCCACATGCCGCTCCCAATTGGTCGTGGACCTACTTGCTTACTCGGTGCAAGTTGTGGTACTCCGGATGCTTGTTTTGCAAGTTGTGGTACTAAAATGCACATCCAATGCAAGTTGTGGTACCAAAAATGTATATAACTCAAAAAAAAATATAAGTCTTATGTTTTAGGACGGAGGTAGTACATAAGACACGGGGTTGCATTCCATCTACAGAGTAAGTATTATTTTCCTTTCTGCAGGAGATTATACTTTCCATACAAGACCACCTTCGCTTGCATGTTCAAGTCCGACATGGTCGATCGATGCAGCCTGAAGCAACGGAGCAATTGTGCACGCAACGCATGGCAGGATGCAGCATCTGGCCAAGGCAGCCGGCGCCTCGCCCTCCCCTGCCACCATCATCAACGCGACATGCGCCGTCGTCACAGCCGGCACCTACCCGCGGCTACGACTACTGCGTGCAGGTGCACAATTAGGTAATAGAGTTAAGTATTTATAGTACCTTTGTAGATTGAAGCCTCTTGACGACGTTTTCTAACGTAGTGTTATCACCAGAATTGGACCAAGTCAGAAGTGGGCCGTGATCAAGATGGACGTAAAGAATATATATATAGAAGGAATACGTGAATCGGCCTTTTATACCAAGTTGGGCTTAATTGCCCGTGTATCTGTAACATATTAGATCGCATCTTAGTTTAGAAGTTAGAATCTTACTCGTGCACGGTTTGGTGCACGCCCACATTAGAAAGTCCCCTGGACTATAAATATGTACCTAGGGTTTATGGAATAAACAACAACCAACGTTCAACCACAAACAAATCTCGGCGCATCGCCAACTCCTTCGTCTCGAGGGTTTCTACCGGTAAGCATCATGCTGCCTAGATCGCATCTTGCGATCTAGGCAAGCACAAGCCTGCCCACGTTGTTCATGCGTTGCTCGTATCGAAGCCTTTTTGATGGCGAGCAACGTAGTTATCTTAGACATGTTAGGGTTAGCATTGTTCTTCATATTACATGCTTTCGTAGTGCAACCCTTGCATGTCTAGCCGCCCTTACACCTATCTTAGGTGTAGGGACGGCACCCCGCTTGATCATAGTTTAGTAGATCTGATCCGTTACGATTGCTCCTTGTCCTACAAGGATTAGTTTAATATCTGCAATAGTTAGGCCTTACAAAGGGTTGGAGGATCCAGCGGCGTGTAGGGTGGCGTTTGCTAGCCCTAGAAAGGATGTTCCGGGGATCAACCTCGTGTTGGTTTTTAGGCCCTGTCTAGGATCGGCTTACGGTCACCGTGCGCGAGCGCGAGGCCCAATCGTGAGTAGGACGATCCGATTATGCGGTGAAAACCCCAGATCGTCGTAGATCTCATCAGCTTTACCTTGATCAAGCGGGACCACCATATATTCGGACACCTCGTCCGAATCATGGGTGGATCGGCTCTTTGAGCCGATTCACGGGATAACCCGAGAGCCGATCGAGGCTCGTATTTAACGTTTACGTGTGTGCCCTGCAGGAAACTAAGCGAGGCATCATCCACACCTTCCCGACCAGGTATAGGTCGGGTGGCACGCCCTTGCGGTTGGCATCGGCGCGTGCGACCGAGGAGGCTTTGCGGGCCGTCGCTCCGAGGGACCGGGGCCAGCCGCAGCCCTAGTTGTTCCCGGCTCTACGGTGTTGCCCGTCTCTCGCCCGCCGGGGGTTTCGACGTCAACACATTCTCGGCACGCCCGGTGGGACAGTCTTCGACATCCACAACATCGCCATCTACATCCGAGATGGCGGAAGACACTCCGGTCACGTACGAGGATCCGCTCGATGAGCTCAAGAAGAAACATGACGAGATCAAGGCAACCCTCGAAGCCGAGCTCATCGGCTCCTTCCACCGAACCCGCTCCCATGGCGTCGGGTGGAAGGGTTTCACGCCCGAAGGCGCGCTCGATGGAGTGGACCTGTCCGCCCCGTCGAAGAACGCACCAGTGTCGCCGCGGCGAGGAGATCAACTACATGGTGGCTCATTCGCTGCACCGCCACTCCGAGAGCCTCGGTGAACACCTTGGAGCGCGTCGCTCGCGCGTCGTCAAGGAAATCATGAGCCACCGGTATTCTCCATCGGGACCGGCTCTGGGGACTTTCAAGGGAGAGATGCCGCTCCAGCCCCAGCCGTTCGCATGGGCAGCACCGGAACTGCCGACCTCATCGGCATACGTCGTCCACAAGATTGGTGGTGATCCTAGTGACTACCAATTCCTACCTGAGGCACCCAAGGAGATCCCGCACGGATACGCGTGCGCGTACATACCGGACTGCAACGCCTGGGCACTCTCGAACCAGGCTGCAATATCAGGGGCCTCTGGAACAGCAGGAGGAACGTCAGGAGCCGATCCTGAGAAGCAATCGTGGCTGGCTAAGTACGCCACTCCGACGAACCTCCAAAGCCCAGCTCCTGCAGCTTGGCTTAGAACCGGAAAAGCAAGCATGGCTGGTTAAGTATGCCACCCCGGCGAATCTTCGGGGTTCGACACCTACGGCCATCACAGCGGATCAGATTTGTGCAATTCGAAAGATCGGTCCGGCATGATGCCGAAAAGGAAGGCGTTCGGCTACACCAAGCCGTACCCCAACAGCTACGAACCGATCCCGCTGCCACCCAAATATCGGCTCCCGGACTTCACGAAGTTTAGTGGATCGGATGGTTCCAGCTCCATCGAGCATGTGAGCCGATATTTGGCACAGCCGGGCACGATCTCGGCGTCGACGAGTTGCGCGTGAGGTTCTTCGCACGATCCCTCACAGGATCGGCTTTCGGGTGGTACACATCGCTACCACCGAACTCCATCCGGACTTGGAAGCAGCTTGGAAGAGCAGCTTCATGAGCAAGTATCACTCGGAGGCTTCCGATGTTGGGATTGCCGATCTAGCGCAAGTACGACGAAGCGCGGGGAGACAAGTGGCGAATACGTCCGGCGCTTCAGGACCATTAGGAACCGATGCTTTTCGGCTCATATAGGTGAAAAAGAAGCAGTCGAGTTGGCGGTGGTGGGTCTCTCATCATCAATCAAGGACGTGGCCTCCCAAGCGGACTACCCTTCGTTGGCACACATGGTGCAAAAGCTTTCAGCATATGAACAGCGCCACCCAGATGTTTACCAGGACAAATTCAAGCGGGTGGTGACCTTGGTTGAGGCAGACGAAGATGAAGGTGCCATGGGAGATCGTGGAGGTAGCAATGGCTGAATGGACT
This sequence comes from Lolium rigidum, assembly GCF_022539505.1. Classification (NCBI taxonomy): domain Eukaryota; kingdom Viridiplantae; phylum Streptophyta; class Magnoliopsida; order Poales; family Poaceae; genus Lolium; species Lolium rigidum. Next base: position 7,898,913 of record NC_061510.1, on the reverse strand, counting down.
CGAGCGACGGCCCCGCGACCTGCAAATGGGTGAAGCCACAAGGCCCTCCAAAAGGGTTCGACTTCGACGTGACCAAGACGGAGCAGATTTTTGATCTCTTGCTCACGGAGAAGCACATAAAGGTACCCGAAGGCCACAAGTTCCCCACGGTGCAAGAGCTGAACGGAAGGCCATACTGCAAATGGCATAACACGTTCTCCCACACCACCAACGACTGCAGGGTGTGGCGGCAGCAGATCCAAATGGCGATAGAGAATGGACGGTTGATTTTTAACCAGTACGCCATGAAGGTCGACACACACCCCTTCCCCGCCGTAAACATGGTGGAGTATGCTTGCCAGGCAGGGTGCCAGCCGGGTTTCCTATGCAATATCAACATGGTAGATCTTGGACACCACGCTGGCAAGGATGGAGATGAGGGCAGCTGCTCTCATAGCAAAGATACAGAGGAAGCCGCTCCACGCGATCGGCTCCGCCAAGACGGCAAGCGCTACGTCACAGAGGGAGAAGTGAAGAACATAAGATATCGCCGACCTCTCTCTGATCACCTCCTCAACAAATATGTGAGTCGATACGACCAACGCCGACGGTCCAGCGATGATGATGAAATAAATCGGCCGGCCGGAGAAGCCGAAGACATCGTCGGCATAATCGCGATGAGGAGGAGCACGAGCGTTGTGCCAAGGAAAAGGCAAGGGAGCAAGACGACGAGGACAGACATCGGGATTGTCCCTTCTTCGAGCACCGCTGGGATTCAGGAATGAGCCGATTGCCAACAATCGGCAATTGCCCGGAATGCAACCGGAAGAAGAAGGAGGCAGCCAACGTGTCCGTGTTCGAGCGCTTAGGACCTCTCCCGCCACAGAGCAAACGAGCTGAGTCCCCTCGGTTGGAAGATCTCGAAGATTCGAAGACGAGGGAGAAGAAGAAGACAGTACCACCGGCCAAGGTGGTGCCCCGATGGACTCAGCCGTTCCCGAAACGCAGGGTTCAACGATTGCGCGGCCCGGAAGAAGCCGAGAGGTTATACTTGCATACATTGAGGAAAGCAAGGCCCGATCCGGCTGCGAAGGTTCGGCGAACCCCGGATGAAGAGGGTCGTCCACGGAAAATGGAGTGGCGCCCCAAGCAAAGGAAAGCCGATGATGAAACATCGGCTGGCACAAACATGGTGCTCGTTCTTCCGATAAAGCTTAGTGCTCCACGATTTCACGATGCACTCAAGGTGGGCGACAGCAAGCGCACCAACATGATAAAGTCAGAGATTGGGCTGGTTTTATCTACCGGTCTGAACGAGTAGCAAGAACACGTCAATGAGCAAACATGGCGAGGCTGATCCTTGTGATCGGCCCCAAAAATTCACGAAGGGACATTACAGAACCTTCCTCGAACAAGCAACATGGAGGCCGATTCCAGCAATCGGCCAAAATTATCCTCACCATCCATTCTGCCCGGGCTCGACATGTTATCCAACAGAGCCGATACCATCATGTCTCTTGATAGAATCGGCTCGGGGGGGCACCCAGGTGGATAAAGCATGAGGATATGCAGTAGAAGTAGCTCATCCTTTGGTGATGAGTATTGGAGTGTGGGGGCCGATACACAAATCAGCCGAAAATTCGAAAATTTTCGAGCACAGCCGATGCAGCAGACATCGACTTAAGGATATAAAAGCCGATGGGGAATAACTGTTACGATTAGAGGGTCAATGGAGCACGAAGGGAGATTTTAAACTCGGATCCTCTCTTCAAGAACAATGCCAAGAACAGCCTGAACGTGCAGATCAGGTCAAGGATGGATTGCATTACATCCGCCAAAGGAAAAGAGCCGATCCAGCCGGCAAGATGCAGGAAGAGCTGAAGAAGCTCGGGGGACAGTTCACCTTAAAGGCTCTCTGCCCTGGAAAGCCAATTTATGTGCAAATCGGCTGGTTTTGCATAAAAGCTCCCTCGGACATGATCAAGCCCAGGTCCATACAGCTAATTGGCGTATCTTCGTCTCTGTCTTGCCTTGGCTGAGACTCGGGGGGCAACAGAAACTGGGAAAACCATCGTCTGGTATGAGGTTTGGACCGTGTTGGTGCTGCAAGAAAAGGAAGAGACTAGTTTCTCAAATTAGCCGATGAACAGTCATCGGCTGCGGGACTGCAAAACGCCACGGTCAAGAGAAACAATGATAGCCCGATTCGTTACCATCGGTCTTGATATAGCAAGCGGGAGGATGGAAATTGGATTAATGAAAGGAGAAATTGGAAGAACAATTCTCATTAATTCAAAAGAGCGGCTTTACAAGAAGAGCCGATGGCTCTCAAAAGAGGGATCTGGTGCCTAGTGCACTGGCTACGCTAGTCCTACTCTACTAGTCGTCGCTGTCCTCATCATCGCCGTCGTCGAGGTCGTCGGCGCTCGCTCCCGGGAAGCTCCTCGCCGCTGCTGCCCCAGCCGTCGGCTGGAGCTTCCTCCTCCTCCTCGTCATCATCATCATCCTCGCTATCCGCCCAGCTGCGGAAGCGCTTCGTTGGAGGATACCCAATGGAGGAGGAGGAATCATCTTCCTCCTCCTCATCTTCTTCTTCCTCGTCGTCATCGTCGTCCTCGCCGTCCGCCCACATGCGGGAGCGCTTCTTCGGCGGAAGCTTGGCGGAGGGGAGGCCTTGGTCCTCTCCGCTTCTCCTCCCTTCTTCTCCTTGTCAGAGGAGATGGGGTGCGCCCCGGAGCGGGGATCGTCCTCTTTCTTGTTCTTCGGCAATGGTTGGAGAGAGAGGCCTGAAGCGGAAGAGGAAGAGGAAGACATGGCTGCAGGAGAGAAGGGTTTTTTGGGTTTGGCGAACGGAGCGAGCAAGGGGATGGAGTGGTGAACCGTTTGGCACGTGATAAATAAAGAGGGTGTAGTGGAGATTTAATGCCATGACGGTTCTCGAGGACGTGATGCCGAAATTGACAATTCATACAGGGAAGCCCGGGAGGCAAGGCATCATGATGAAGATTCTCGCGGCGGTTCTGCTCTGCCACGACATGACCCGACGAAAGAAGAGCATAATGATTTTGGAAATGTCATTTCCAAAACCAGGGGGGCATGTGTTATCACCAGAATTGGACCAAGTCAGAGGTGGGCCGTGATCAAGATGGACGTAAAGAATATATATATAGAAGGAATACGTGAATCGGCCTTTTATACCAAGTTGGGCTTAATTGCCCGTGTATCTGTAACATATTAGATCGCATCTTAGTTTAGAAGTTAGAATCTTACTCGTGCACGGTTTGGTGCACGCCCACATTAGAAAGTCCCATCGGGAGCACATGGATTTCATCAAATCCTCCAGAAATATAGTTAAGTTCTTTATCGAGTAGTACATCTTGAGTCTATGCCCAAGTGCAAGCACTTGCCCATAGACTCGGGGGCTACTCCCATCGGGAGCGCTACCGCGCACCCGATAATTTCAAGAATCATCGACATCATCTACGCTACACATGATCTACGACATGGACCTCGCCTTGTATTTCTTCGACTTCGGAGATGGTTATGCTTGGAGTTTCTACGCAAGTCTTCGACTTCCCTATAAACTCGGGGGCTACCGACATGGGCATACCCTTCGGGTACCCATTATTAGTATACCCGGCTCGGCCCAATATGGAGAAGGCCCAACAAGGCAACCCGAAGAAGTAGTCGACTAGGACTCTTGTAAAACCCTAGGCTGGTTGCATATATAAAGCTAGCCAGGGCACCCGAAATAGGGGAGACCAATAGATAGAGAACAGATAGACAGCATAGCTCCGCCTACGGCGGCAACCTGTAAACAAACATATGATCATATAGTAGATTGCTAGCAGCACGTAGGGATCCTCCACCGAGGGGACCCGAAGCTGGGTACGTCGTGTGCCTAATCTCGCTCCCGGAATCTCCATCGTCGCTCTCTCCCGAAACCCAAGTCTACAATACGTAGGCATTGCCGAGGTGTTCCCTCGTCAATTGGCGCCGTCTGTGGGGATCGCGGCGACTGGATTTTGTGATCCGGGCGGGATCTTTCGTCATCGTCAACATCTAGCTTGCGTCTCACTGGCGTTACTATTTTCTCCATCGGCTTCGGGCCGAGTCGGCGAAATCAATCAACGCAACCGATCGATCTATTTTATCGGATTTCGTCGGGTTCCACGTAATACAGCTCGACTGGTTGATGTTGGTTCTTTACTTCAATCGATAGTCACCGAGTGAAGCTTCCAAGGCAAAGTAAGGAAAGACAGATCAAGGACAGCAGCAGCGTCGCGTACTCAATCAATTCCAGAGAGACCTAATTCTACCCGGGAAGGCCCTTCACGCCAAGCAGCACAACGTGCATCGGATTTGGCACCTTCCTATCTCTATCCATTAACAAGCTTATTAATCAATTATTTTTATTTCAATCTGACTCATACGTGCATGTTTCCTGTACATGTTATTTGGAGGATTGAAAGAGGAACAAGACCGGTCCACTAAAACGGTTTGTTTCCGCACGGTCAGCATCAGCGGGTGACTACTTTTGAAGGAGGAATCAGTTAATCGCGAATGCACTAAAAATATTTCCAATTCTTTCTGCGGCCTCGACACTGGTGGCGACGTTACAAGGATGCTTGTGGATCAACAACGCTCGCTCGTTACCACGTATCCACCATTGTGGATTCACTGTCGCGATTTCACCATCACATACAAAAATATCAGGTGATATATTTCTAATTAGTTACTACTTGCATACTTTATTTGGCTCGATATTTTCGGCACATGCTATTATTTGCGCGTGGATTTGCGCACAATAACATAACTGCAGATTGAAACAAAAGCTTCGGCTACTCCACCCGGTCGACCGTGCCCGCCATCACGCATTCGCCACACTTGGGGGCTCACCCGTCGTGGATCCGTCAGATCGATTGCGTCCTCTTCATTGACTATGTCGGCTACATCCACTACTTCCGGCCAGGCGCCGCACAACTACAGACTGCGTCCGCGGCACGACCTGCGCCACATCGGCTCCGTCGCACCCAATAACAAAGCTAAGTGTTCCTCTTCCAAGAGTCAATTATTATTTACTTTCTTCACACCCGACACTCGGGGGCTGTGCCATTACTTCGTTACCACAAATATACTCAGTTACTTGGTGAATTTCTCTTCTTCGGATTAGTGGAATTATCTTCTCCGAAATATATCTTCTCCGGCTCAGTGGAATTATCTTCTCCGGCGCATTGGAATTATTTATTTGGGCTTAATGAATTTTCTTCGGCTTAAGTGGATTTATCTTATTCGGCACGGTGGACTGGTTTTCTTCGGGTTATCATGGTTTCTTCTAATATAATACTACCTGACGCATTTCCGGGTTACATGGATTTATCATCTATAACTATTACTGGAACTATTTTCTTCGGGTCAATGGATTCATCCTCTATGATATCAACGGATTCATCTTTTATGGTTATTACTGGATTTACTTTCTTCGGATCAATGGATTCATCCTTTATGATATCAGCGGATTCATCTTCAATATATGCTTCATGGTTAATGGCGTAATCTTCAACGCGGATTCATCTCAAGTACTTCATCTCGGACTTCATCTTCGATATTTCATCCTTAATGGCCTTCTTTCGGCGACACGGATAATACTCGGGGCTCGACAAAGACTTCGCCGCGAGTAACAACTGTGACACGACATCTAAGCAACAATCATGACAACACCCCAGAAGCGCTCGGGGGCTCGAATATTTCTTCATTAACAATATGGCGGCATCTACTTTCGCTATTTGGTTTTTACTTCAGCTCGACTTCTTATCTACACTTGAAGACTTCATCACGCATCGACTTCGTCGTGTCCAAAAAGCTAAGTGTTCTTTTATTTTGCACAAAGTTGATTATCGTTTACTTTCATCGCACCCGACACTTGGGGGCTGCGCGGCATATATTCACTTTACATATCATCAAATCCGAGCATCTAACACCGCATGCGAAAAAGAGAGTCAAGGAAAAGATAGAAAAAGTTTGTTTATTTGTGCAGGAGAAAGCAGATTTCAAAGTATATAAGAGAGAACCCGACGAAATTGTCTACAGGGAGAACTCGAAGAAAGGACAGGACCCGACGAAATTTTCCTGAAGGAGGAACCCGAAAAATTATCTTCAAAGAGGTCCCGAAAAATTATCTTCAAGAAGATGCCGAAGAATTATCCTCAAGGAGGTGCCGAAGAATTATACTCAAGGAAGTGCCGAAGAATTATACTCAAGGAGGTGCCGAAGAATTATACTCAAGGAGGTGCCGAAGAATTATACTCAAGGAGGTTCCGAAGAAATTATCCTCAAAGAGGACCCGAAGAATTGTCCTCAAGGAGGACCCGAAGAAATTTTCCTGTGGGAGGAACTCGACGAAATTATCATCAAGGAGAAACCAAAAAAAAAAAAAGGAGTAAAAAAAAAAGAGGAGTAGAAAAAAAAAGGGGAGAAAAAAAAGAGGATGGACAAATCTTCGGATCCATTGACTCGTCATTTGTTCTGAGCAAGAGCATCGGCGATGTGCTTGACGATAATATAGAAGCACCAATATATTCGGCTGTCTCATCAAGCCCGAGAGAAAAATATAGAAGAACCCGCAAAATGGGTCATTGCATCAGCCGAACAAGGCACTCGACAATATATTCTCGTAACGCCAAAGTTGCGATCAATTTCCGAATGCCGCAAATTTGCGAAGGTAAGACCCCAGCATCCGTTCTGCCGGGCGTGGCATCGCCGAAGACTGCGCTCTGCTACTTTTATCCGTATCAACAGATACGAAGAAAAATCCTAACGGACGCGTTAGGTACCCGATAAATATGACTGGGACTCGACAGAATGGTAAGACCTTAAGCGGCACCTGTCGAGTTAACACCAGTATCCCGAGATCATGTCCAGGGACGTGATCTTGAAGTAGGTTTTTGCGGATTGCCACTAGAGCAGTTAACTAGTACCTGATCCGTCAGATGAACTAGCCCCAACTACCATTATCCCCGTACAATATAGATATGGATGTCAAATAAAAATAGCAACGGCACTGGAGTCAATAAAAAGAGGGGCTGCGCCAAGTTGTTTATCGAGTAGTACAACTTGAGCCTATGCCTAGGTGCAAGCACCTGCTCATAGGCTCGGGGCTACTCTTATCGAGAGTATTGTTCACCCTCCCGATAAGATACAAGAAAGAGGAAAAATTGTGGTGTCGATTAAAAGCAAGTTGAGCCTACACCCAAGTGCAAACACTTGGCTGTAGCCTCGGGGGCTACTCCCATCGGGAGCGCTGGTCGCGCGCCCGATAGAAAAATAACTTCGACAGAATCTCTGACAATCAAGGTTTGTAGACTCAACTCGATTCTACGACTAGAGTGGAGCCTACTCCCATCGGGAGCACATGGATTTCATCAAATCCTCCAGAAATATAGTTAAGTTCTTTATCGAGTAGTACATCTTGAGTCTATGCCCAAGTGCAAGCACTTGCCCATAGACTCGGGGGCTACTCCCATCGGGAGCGCTACCGCGCACCCGATAATTTCAAGAATCATCGACATCATCTACGCTACACATGATCTACGACATGGACCTCGCCTTGTATTTCTTCGACTTCGGAGATGGTTATGCTTGGAGTTTCTACGCAAGTCTTCGACTTCCCTATAAACTCGGGGGCTACTGACATGGGCATACCCTTCGGGTACCCATTATTAGTATACCTGGCTCGGCCCAATATGGAGAAGGCCCAACAAGGCAACCCGAAGAAGTAGTCGACTAGGACTCTTGTAAAACCCTAGGCTGGTTGCATATATAAAGCTAGCCAGGGCACCCGAAATAGGGGAGACCAATAGATAGAGAACAGATAGACAGCATAGCTCCGCCTACGGCGGCAACCTGTAAACAAACATATGATCATATAGTAGATTGCTAGCAGCACGTAGGGATCCTCCACCGAGGGGACCCGAAGCTGGGTACGTCGTGTGCCTAATCTCGCTCCCGGAATCTCCATCGTCGCTCTCTCCCGAATCCCAAGTCTACAATACGTAGGCATTGCCGAGGTGTTCCCTCGTCACTAGGGTTTATGGAATAAACAACAACCAACGTTCAACCACAAACAAATCTCGGCGCATCGCCAACTCCTTCGTCTCGAGGGTTTCTACCGGTAAGCATCATGCTGCCTAGATCGCATCTTGCGATCTAGGCAGCACAAGCCTGCCCACGTTGTTCATGCGTTGCTCGTACCGAAGCCTTTTTGATGGCGAGCAACGTAGTTATCTTAGACATGTTAGGGTTAGCATTGTTCTTCATATTACATGCTTTCGTAGTGCAACCCTTGCATGTCTAGCCGCCCTTACACCTATCTTAGGTGTAGGGACGGCACCCCGCTTGATCATAGTTTAGTAGATCTGATCCGTTACGATTGCTCCTTGTCCTACAAGGATTAGTTTAATATCTGCAATAGTTAGGCCTTACAAAGGGTTGGAGGATCCAGCGGCGTGTAGGGTGGCGTTTGCTAGCCCTAGAAAGGATGTTCCGGGGATCAACCTCGTGTTGGTTTTTAGGCCCTGTCTAGGATCGGCTTACGGTCACCGTGCGCGAGCGCGAGGCCCAATCGTGAGTATGACGATCCGATTATGCGGTGAAAACCCCAGATCGTCGTAGATCTCATCAGCTTTACCTTGATCAAGCAGGACCACCATATATTCGGACATCTCGTCTGAATCATGGGTGGATCGGCTCTTTGAGCCGATTCACAGGATAACCTGAGAGCCGATCGAGGCTCGTATTTAACGTTTACGTGTGTGCCCTGCAGGAAACTAAGCGAGGCATCATCCACACCTTCCCGACCGGGTATAGGTCAGGTGGCACGCCCTGCGGTTGGCATCGGCGCGTGCGACCAGGAGGCTTTGCGGGCCGTCGCTCTGAGGGACTGGGGCCAGCCGCAACCCTAGTTGTTCCCGGCTCTACGGTATTGCCCGTCTCTGCCCGCCAGGGGGTTTCTGACGTCAACACGTAGCAGTAACGGGTTAGAGACCACTCGATGCTTCGTTCCTAGTGAAGTCGTCAATTATGTTGCCACACGAAATTAGCGCGCAACACCAATATAGTTATCGTGCTTTCATGACAACGGATGATTGCTTAATTTCCAAGCAAATCAACAAAGATTTCTCGCTTTCGTGGAGGAGATCGATCATTTTCAGCGCAAAAACGTTAAAGATGAACCATATCTTAGGACTTCTAGGGCATGGCAAGATAAATGATAAAAAAGAACATAAAAAGGAACATAAAAAAGTAGATAGTTGAATATCGATTGGTTTTCTCCTGTCAATCGGCCAGGACTTATTTATAAGGTGCATGTCTTTGCGTGTTGTTACAGAACTCCAAAGCTAAAACGGCCTAGAACTTTATCCAGCCCAATTCAGTTGCCGTATACGAATCAGACCTGCATAATCTATTTGTTTGACATTACATAGCAACTCCATACAAGCTTACATAATGACACGTTCTGGCCCTCCGGCTCCATTGCTAATGACACTAGTAGATAATGAACGACTTTTATTGTTTCTTACGTGACTGCATCACAAATTTGCAAACAAATGAACAATACTCCAGCTTGACATCCCATGCAGGCACAAAGATTTGTCTTAGGCAGTAGCAAGTTAGGTCAATGTACCATGGAATCTGTTCAGGATTTGTTCTCGGTAGCTCCATATTTGGCAAAATCTCTATATAATTATCTTGATCAAATAACCTGTTATGCTTGATTTGCTTCTAATACATCCGTGTTAAATTCCGATCTCTCCGGCATTTTGAACTGAACACCAAGACCAAAAATATATATCAATCAACAATTAAATTACACACTTCTAAATTAATTTGGCCGATCATACAAACCACCGAGCCAAATTACGCCATCAACAATTTTGTTTTCCCAAAAACGACACTACTAGAACGAAGAGCTTTAAATCTAGATAAAAAGTAGTCGGATTTACTGGAATATTTCAAGATTATGCCGTCTAAACCTGAATATTTAAACAAACTTTGGTGAATTTTCCGGAATTCAGGATAATCCTTTTTTTACAACATACCCCCAAAGAAAACTGATGATACAATCGAGTCCCTAGGAACCCAGCTCTCTACCGACACCGACGCGGAAGGGAGACGCGCCGCCGCACCGCCGTCCCGGCACCCTCCTGGTGCCGACGCAACCTCGGGATAATCCTTTTCAATCCCTTTAAACACACTAAAAGTAAACAAAATAGAGAGAGGGTGAGACAAAGAGAAAAAGAGGGATAGAAGTAAGCTCATATGAACTCAAGTGGGTTGTAAACAGGGAAAGCAATCTCCTAATACAATTATAATCTAATAACAGGGGACCAAACTCATCGTTGATAAAAGTCATTTCTACTAGGGAACGCACTTAGCCGTCCAGCTCCACCGACCAAATCCATCGTCGACAACCATCATACAGTGCCAAGTCAGCCCATGAGCATGCGGTGGCCACGCGGGAGGAAAAAGATCAAAACCCTGACCGTGGGCCCCACCAACGTTCCCAGTTACTATTTGTTGGAGCACGCTTCCCAGTTAATACTATTAACGTGAGCAACCTCGTCAACCGACGGCCATGCGCTGAGGCTCAGAGGTAGTGATCACGGCATGGACTTCTATTGGCACAACATCGACCTTGTGCCGGCGAACAACATGCAAAGGATCAAGATCCTGGTGATGCTAGGGATTTATAAGTACGTGCAATCTTCTCTTAATTTACCGAGGAATATGGTGTTGAATCGTCGTCCGTAGACTCTATTTTGTAGTTAATTTTCCTATCATGAGCGCGGGGTGGGGGGGGGGGCGGTGCCCCCCCCCCCCTCCCATACATGGAACAATCCCAGAAGGAAAAAATATTTTAGGGATTTACATGGATTTTGAGTAATATGTCCCCCGAGCATTCACATATTTGAGTCAGATTTTGAGTAATTTGCCCCCGCAAGCATTCACATATTTGAGTCAGCGGATGCCCTGGATGCGTACACTGCGTGAGGATGAGATGACACCGTTCCTAGGCTACCATTTCATCCATGGGGATGAGTGGTTAAAGCTCGATGAGTGATGTCGTTAGTAGATTAAGAAGTCCTGATTATAGGCAAAGTCAAACTTGTTATATTGATACCCTATTTCACGGCACAACGAATACATTGCTCACCGCGCATACATACTGAAAATCGAGTAAATGAACCTATGCTAAGTTTACATTTACAAAGATTCTTAAGGAATTCAAGTTCTGAGCCCTGTGTAAGCAATTTCAGTAGACTACGGGGGTGTTTGTTGTGGCTTTTTTTGGCTTTTGGCTTTGGCAAAAGCCACCAAAAGCACCTAAATAGGTGCTTTTTTTGGCTTTTGGATTTTGGAAGCCAAAAGAATAGGATCTTTGTTTTTTGCTTCCAAAATCCAAAAGCCAAAAAAAGCACCTATTTAGGTGCTTTTGGTGGCTTTTGCCAAAGCCAAAAGCTAAAAAAAGCCACACCAAACACCCCCTACTACTCATGATGATGCCCAAGAAATTTCCTAGAGAGAAATAGGGGGCCTAGCTCTAAGCCCTCCCCATGTGAGCTTGCCTTTGGAGGGGCACCATTGTCATACACAATTTTTAGTAAAAATCAATACTCCGTATTAGCTAAGTAGTCGACCGATATCTAAACATATTCTTATATACAAAAAATTAGCAATCACAGTAAACAACTAAACATACTACTATGGGATGATCAATACTGGTATATTTCTTTCATGTATGTTATTACTTCCTATTCCTGAAACTTATCAAATCTTTAAATAGAATTTCATTAAATCTCCCATTATCAACCAGGGCAGTGTATTGACCTCCTTTAGTTCTCTAATACGATCCCACCATAGATGCTTGTTCTCCAATTTTGGCGCACCATAGAAACCAGTAAAACGCTAAATATTACCATGACTAGAACCCATGGACACATCTATAGATATAGCTGCCACTTTTGTATCTCAATGGTAAAATAACTTCTTTCTTGCACAACAAAAGAAGACCCCCTTTATGACCATCGCACCGCACAACCTCCTTATGATCTGTATGCAGCCGCCTACGCAAGCATTCCTACGGCCATTCTAAATGAGTATCCACCGGAAAGATCACAACCGGATCATGGCGCCTCTATATGTCCGAGACCACCATGACATCTGTAGCCTTTTGGAGACCATAACGGTTTAAACTCTAGATTTTTGTTGGTACAGACCACGACTCTCAAAGGAACCTGCCAAATTATCAAATGATGTGTTAGTCCTTCCTCTTCATTGACCTTCAAGCTTCTCTGTAATCAGTACTTGTGCACTGCGTTGGAGGCTAGGTCTAAGCCTAGGAACTTGTACATAGACCAACACAAGCTACCAATCTGCTCCATAAACACCTCATATTTTTTCTCAATACAAAGCCAAACGAGCAGATAAATGACTAGAACAAAAAAAATGCGACTTGGAGGGTAAGATGACCCTCCAAGCAGTCCAATAGAAGATTTGTTTGGTGTGTGCAACGAGAGAGTGGGCGTTGACGCTCAAACTCAAGATCTCGTGGGTATGACACCCCCAACCATCCGGGGTAAGCCTCGTTTCACAGCCTCCAGCACAACCATACAAGCAGATCAAACTGCATCGCACAACAAATCTTCACCTAGAATTGGAACCTCGAAGGCTCACCGTCCGATAGAATCTAGGGGAGGATAGAAACCCTAATAGGGACCGAAACTAGCGTCAATTAGCCACGCGCCAGAGAATGTAGATACCAGCGGCGTCGGTAGTCACAACCTAGGTCGATCACCAAGGAATCAACATCAGTGATAGAAGAAAAAAAACGGTTCGGTTGATATCTTTCTTGTCAAGGAGTTAGCTGAATTTACATGAAAAGAGGTAGAAGTACCAAAAAAAGACATCGGGATGCTCTTTCTTTCTTAATGATCCAAACAGAGACTTTTTTTTTTGGTCATGACCAACTTTGTTTTGCGATATACGATTTGGCCACCATCCAAACATACCTTAAAATGCCAACAACAGATCCCATCAATATTGTGCAAAAGTAGGAACGTATCTAATTACATATTTACTCGGGGTTGCATTCCATCTACGGAGTATTATTTTCCCTTTTTGCAGGAGATTATACTTCCCATCCAAAGATCACCTTCCCTTACATATTCAAGTCCGACAGGGTCGATCGATGCAGCCTCAAGCAACGGAGCAATTGTGCAGGCAACGCAAGGCACGATGCAGCCCGTCGCCGCGATACTCGCCGCTGTCCTCCTCGCCACCTTTGCCATGGCGGCCGGCGCCTCGCCTTCTGCCATCAACGCGACATGCGCCCTCGTCACAGCCGGCGCCTATCCCGGTTACGACTACTGCGTGAACGTGCTGTCCGACCCGTCCGCCGCCAGCGTCGGCCTCGCCGTGATCGCCGCCAACGCGACCGCGCGCAACGTGACGGGCACGCTCGGCCTCATCGACGACCTGCTCGACACCCTCCCCAGATGCTCGGATTTTTACCGGATTCCGATGGCCGAAAAGGTTGCCAGCGCCCTCGGCGAGCTCGTCGCCGGGCGCGGCGCGTCGGTGAGCACGTACACCCTGTACAGCGACGCCCACGATCTGGGCCCTCTCAACTGCTTCATGGCTCTCACAGAGACCTGGCCGCTCCCGGGCTTCCCCAGGCCGAGGGATCCTCTGGTGCATGAGAACAATGAAAACATGGGCTTGGTCCTCTTCGCCATGAACGTCGCCATGCTCATCCCCGACCCCGAGTCCTCCGGATCGGCAGCAGCCGCTGGCGCCTCCCCCGCGGCCATCATCAACGCGACATGCTCCTCCTTGTCCTACTCCACTTACCCCGGCTACGACTACTGCGTCAGCGTGCTCTCCTCCGGGCCGTCCTCCGCCACCGCCAGAGACACGCGCGATCTTGCCATCGTCGCCACCAACGCCATCACCCGCAACATCACGTCGATGGTCGAGCTCATCCAAGGCCTGCTCTCCGACGTCGCCGAGTGCAAGATTTCCTACGGCAGCCGCATGGCCAAGGCGGTGGACAGCGCCCTCGGTGACCTCATCGCGGGGCGCGACCGCGCCGGAGCGGCCAACAAGCTGGCCGACGCCTCGCGTGACGCCATGGACTGCGACGTGGTGATGTCCAAGAGGAGGGGCGCCGCCAAGAATGTCTTGTACCAGGAGAACGCGGACAACTTCGTGTCCGCGCACTTTGCCAGCAACGTAGCCATGTACTCTAACACTTGATCATGGAGCGTTACGTTATCTTTTGGAAATTAATAATTTAGCTTTTCCTTTTTTGGTAAATTTTTTTTTTTTGAGGGAAAGGGTTGCGCTTATTATTAATCAACCGACAGGTCCATGTCTAGAGCATCCTTAATACAAACAGGAGGAAATAAAAACCAAGTTTTACTACAAACCATGCCGCAACCCTCTTTAGCTAGCTTCTGAGCCACCGTGTTCGCAGTTCTCCTTGCCCACTTGATCACATGTCCATCCACTCCTTTGAACGCCCTCTTCAGCTTCTCAATCAGCAGGCCCTGGGATGATCTGTCCACCTCTACGCCATTCAACTTCGCTACCACCGCAGCACAGTCAAGCTCCAGTACCACGTAAATTAAGGAGTAAACTTTCCCTGCATTGATCAAAAAAAGATTGAAGAGAGAGGCAAAATTTATGATCCCACATTGTAGTTAATCGTTGCACGATTTCCTCCCTCTAAACTCTGTAGTAATAACTTTCTTTTCTTCTAATTATGTGAGTAATGTGATGAGGTGGACACATGCATGATGCGACTAGATTTGCGTTTACAAAAATCCCCGAGTAATTAGTGTACTAGTTGATTTCCCTAATTTAAGCGATCTTGAATGCTAATTGAAGGGAAAGAAAAATATGGTAGCCGGATCAGTATAGCACGGAAACAAAACATGATTGGGCTGACAATGTTTTACCTTGAAACATGGGTGCTATGTGAACTGTTGGATGTAGTATTTGATGGTCAAGATCTTTTAAATCATCCCACTCTGGGTCTTTTTATATTGGTATATTAGATATAGATAACATCGATGAAGAATGAATTGAAAGATCGATGGATCAATACCTAGGCAATGCACGCCGGTGCTAAATGTAACCTTCTCTTCTCAACAACGGAGTGCCCCAGAAGGGCCTCGAACCTTTCATTAAAATAACAGAGGAGGTAACAAATACGTTACAAAAGACCCCAAGAAATAAGAAAATTACACATAGATCCCTAGTATTTGTAGAAAAGACCTTGCTGAAAGATTTGAGAAAGCAATAATCTAGTCCATCCTCTTCTCCAATGCAAAGCAGAAAATGCAGCACGCTGCAGCCATGGACGACGGCGGGGACGAAACCACTTGCCTCCTCCCAGCTCCTGCAAGGGCCTCCAACTGGAGGTTGAAAACATGCCGAAGCACACCGGCGTTGATGATAACATCTTGGTCAAAGATTTCGGCACCCTTTTCATGGACGCGGATGTGGTGCTCCAAGAAGAAAAGGTTCCAGATCTCCAAAGAAGCTCAAGCAGAGCACCAGATGCACGGCGACACGACGGCAGGAAAATGAACCCACCATCGAACCCAGGGTTTCTGCCACGAACCTGGGGAGGCTAGCAGAGAAGATGTCGATGACGGCGGGCCTAGGAGCTCACGAGAGCAGCTTTACTGGTACCCTATTCCGCACGAAGGAGCCCAAGAAGAACAGTCCATAGCACCTCGAAGGTTGTCGTCGATGCAGAGCTTGGGGAGTAGGCGCCCCGCTGCATGGTGAGGCACAACCCTAAATCCATCTGGATCCGGCGACGGAGATCCTTGGAACCGCCTCCACTACGGGGCAAGCGCCCAAACAACGGCATAGAGCCAAAACTAAGAAGAAAACCCTACAGATCTACTCCTAAAACTATGCTGGCGCCAAACCTAGACCAACTCCGGACGGCTATTCCGGCGGAGCGGCCATCGGCAGCCCGGTCATAGGAGGAAGAAGCCCAAGGCTACTGTAGAGGAGAGTCAGGAAGGGGGGAAATGGTTAGATTATGTACATGATTCAGACCAGCAAAAGGAGGTAAGACAAGGTTCAGATATGCTCCATTCTCCTAACGATTCATATGGAGACATGAACTTGTGTGAAATGGGATCCTGACAAAATTCCACTTTTAATTCATTTTTTTTATTTAGAAAAACAAATAAATGTTGATCAACGGGGGAATGATCCCTCTATTGGCTATACGTTGTTAGGTGGATGAGTATCTCCCAGCAGATGGACGCTAGGATGATAACCTGGTTTAAAGTTCGTCCCTCCCTACGAAATTACCATGAGATGGGGATTCAAATCCGGGTGGACTGGCTGCGCACTCGCTTGCCTTACCACTAAGCTGGAACTCAGTTCTCAGAAAAAAGAAAACAAATAACAGAATCTCAAAATTTCCACTACAAATAATAAAATGAACTATAAGTGAAATTTCCACCACAAATGATAGATTACCAAAACCGAACTCACCTGCTAATTTTGTTCGCAGGAGCAGCGAAGGTCTGCTATCCTAAATGAATTTAAGCACACCAGAATTCACAGATGTGCTGCTACGAGGATTTTCTATATAGCTCTTAAGAGTTAAGACGGCGAGCTGTAGTTGCAAGTGGCAACACGAGTGGCCTACATGTATATGTTTCTTTCCGGTCAGTTACACAGAACTAGCTGAAACGAGATGATGTGATAGATTAACGAAAAAGAACTCACTGAAACGAAACGATGTGATAGTATTAACAAAACCGAATTCGCTTCATACTGGCAACGAGATCCGGAGAAACCATAACTAACAATTGCAACAGATTAACCCTGACGTAGCTTACGGCTGCCTTTTAACTTTCCCTGGGTAACTCGTACTGTAAGTTGCAGTAACTCACCACCGTACGTTCATCCAGTCCAGGTTCAGAGCCCTCGACTTTCATCGGCATGGGGTTCTGTTTGGCGGAGGAGCTAACACTGTAGCATCTTAGAGGAGTACTCGACGGATTGCGGCCTTTTGTCGTAATCATGTTTTGAGTGTTGGGTGTGTGTGGGTGTCCCAGCCTTGTCTTAGGCTTGTAATGTAAACTTCTTTTCTATCAATGAATCGAAACGCAAAGCTTTTTGCGTTTTCGCGAAAAAGGTTCAGAGCCCTCGAGGTCCGACGGCCGGAGACACCAGACAGGTTCAGAGCTGAACACTACTGTAGTTCTTACCTCCTTGGAGCAGCCTGGGCTGATGTGCCGCTACACTAAAGAAGGTAAGCGAGCTCGTCATTAGCCTCTGTTACAGTGTTTATGTGCAGAGGCTACAATTGTCGATGGATCGTGTCTGCTGCAGTTGGTGTGAGCCAGAACTGACTGGATGTCTTCACACTTGCCCGGTCTGATCTCGAAGGAAAGCCACATGAACATGGGCACAAGTATCAGGCAGAGGAATCGGTCGGTGCACTAGATGCAGATTTGGCGCGACAGACACCAAAGATGCAGAAAGGTAGGTATCCTGAGCCGACCCGACACATGGTTGTTTCAGTGTTTGCTCAGAGGCTTTCGTTGTCGATGGATCTTGTCTGCTGCTGTTGGTGTGGGCCGCAACTGGCTGGCTGTCTTTACACTTGCCCGATCTGAGCATATTGGTTGAAACAAGCTCAGGTTCAGATCAGATTCTGTCAGCAGTGGGATGACAGGAATGAGGGATCATTCACTTTCTGTGACTAACAGACAAAAAACCGCACACGTCCTGGCATAACACAAGCGATTCAAATGTACAGTTTTTGGTACATGTTCAAGTGGAAATACCTTCAAGTTTCCACCAATTGCCTTCCAAAATCTTATATGGTCCTTCCCCGTGGAAATACCTTCAAGTTTACACCAATTGCCTTCCAAAATCTTATATTGTTCTTCCCTGCCGAAGTACTTCCAAGTTTCCACCCATTGCATTCCAACATCATGTAAGGGCATGATTCATCTCAAGAGCACACGTTTTCTTCCATCATAACTTGGATATACATACCAACAAATTGGGTGGATTGGAAGCCCATTAGCTCTCAAGCCATAAGCCACTGCAAGCATAACTAACAACTAAAAAACCAAGAGTACATTGTTCATCCCTACAGAAACCACTGCTTCTGGACTAAAGCTACAGCTCAGAGTTACATGGTGATCAATCCTTACAAAAGCTCAACTATCTAACGCGTGCACTTCTGTATCACCTTGAGAGGCAAACGTGCCGCCGGTTGAGTTATCCACTACAACAGAGGGTTTGATATCAATCTCACTTGAAATATTCGGTTGTGCCGAAGTACAAGCTGCATATCCTGGGATAAGCATTTCAAGAGAGGGCTTCACATCGATCTCACTTGATCCATTCTGTTCAACTGGAGTGCAAGGTGCAGATTCTGAGTTGGAACACTTGCTGGGTAGAGTCATGCTGTTCCCAACACTACCTTGGGTTTTAGGAACACTTGCGACAGCAGCCCTAGGTGCATTGTTTGGCCAGAACGCAACATTGTGAAAGCTTCCAAGAATTGCCTGAAAGAAGTAGATTAACTTCATGAATTTTTTGGTCCACTCTTTTGTTATCACTTGTATGTTCCATGTAGGCGTATACAACAAATGACTGGAATAGAAGTATGCAATTTCTTATAATCTGAAATGACAGTTGCTCATTAACATGATTCCCCTGTGACAAATATAGAGGAAGTTTCAACACTAAAATAGCAGTTTGCAGCCTTAGGTACCTGAACGGGTGTTGCAGCTACGAGAGGTCCAGCTATGATGCCACTGCCAATCGCCATTGATGCCGTAGAGGGGAACCCTCTCCCCTCTCGCCCAGGCGAGGGCGTCGACAAGCAAGCAATGGCCTTTCCGTGGCCAGACACCAGACCAAGCACTTGTCAGACGACACGAGCGAGGGCGACGCCGAGCAAGAAAAGTCGCCATGGCTACCACCAAACACAATTGCAGGGCCTACACCTCTGCGGTTCCCCAGACGGCGCCTCCAAGAAGGGGAATGACGCCTCAACGCTGCCGCCATCCGCATGGAGAACCAGCGCTTTCGCCCAGTTAGAGGAGGGGTTAGCCAGGGTGTTACCTCAACGAGACCTTCAGGAAGGGGGCCGGCGCTAGAGGCGTCGTCCTCGTCGTGGCCAGCCAAGCTGACCAAGGGTTTCCCCCCCAGCACCACACACCAGCACCAACCCACTTGCCGAGGCACCAGATCCGGTGACCAGAGACCACCACGATCCGGGATTGGCAGGGGCGCGCAGAACAGGTAGGAGATAGCCAGTCGGCCTCAGGTCTCTGTTTGGCCTTGTTCATGTTGATGAAGATGGCAGCGGACTGCACCCAGCCGCTCTGGCGCCATCGTCTTTTGCTTGGTTTACAGAAGTGGAGATGGGTGCCCAGCTGCACGCCAGCAGCTCCAATGCATGGAGATTCAAATTGCGCCGCCAAGCAACCTGGACACCATCATCGTCAGCATGGCTCATGGTAGTGAAGATGACGTTGGGCTGACCACCGGCAGCTCGAGACGCCGCCCTCTTGGGCATGGCTCGTGGAGGTGGAAGACAGAAACAGGTGGATCACACCAGCAGCCTATGATATCGTCGTCTTCGGCATGGCTTGTGGAAGTGGAGATGTGGTGCATCCTCTCTACAGAACCAAGAACAATGTCATGCTCGACATTGCCCTCGAGCCTCAACGTCGGCAAGATGTCCATCGCCTAGGGCCTCACACAACCCTCCGCAACCGTGATAGCAACTTTTGGGGTTCCACGTGGGAGCTCTCGCGGACGTCAACATCGGCAGGTGGTCGGAACCATGTTTCGCAACATGTCCAAGGAGTACTTAAATGGCATCATCAATTAAGCCGAAGGGCAAATGGCAAGAGCGCATGCTACTTGTACTAGACACACTTAGGATACCAAATCTAAGGCAGCCAGTGTTTGTGTTTCCCACGTGCCCGTGACTCGTCTTAACATATATTTTCAATTTTTTTTTTGGCACAGCGACATTTTTAATATGGAATTGTTGCCCTAGGAGGCTAGGATATGTAAACATACAATTAAACAATAGTTTCTGGACATGTACTGGTCAACATGCGCATGCATGCGGAAGGTGAGCACTGTACATTTCATACGGAACAACCCACAGTTGTATTACTGGAGTAAATTAGTAGTACGGAGTAGTATTCCATGGGACAAACTGCACCTGCCTGTTGCATCGTTAACATTTCTACGCGTGGGCCCCGCGCTCACAAGGCCTACCTAAGGCCTTGTATGGAAGGCCTTTCCTCTGGTAAGGGGAAAACGACATAGTCGGAAGACTCTGACCAGCTTGCCAAATTTTTAGTCCCACGCGGCTAAGGGGAAGGAGTTGAAAGTAACTTATAAGAAAATCTCTTATAGATATGTAAAATGCTAGAAACATACATAGAGTTGCACTACACGTATAACGCTAGCATACGTCAAACAATAATTGGCTTGTTTGCGTCCTCCCTTCCCCGTGCCCCTTCTTTGCCTGAATGTCTCCATCAAGCCAAGTTCCCAAAACGCCAGGATAGAGCCAAGCTTGCTTGTTGTGCTCATTTACCCCTTCCCATATTTTGTCTCAATAGATTTTGGTTTTCTGAAATCTAGCTTTATTGATTGATATGGTCGCCACGCTAGCTTTTGTTTATACCTTGTTGCAACTTTGCAAACATGTACCAACTCAGTTTTTTGGGTACTAGACTAGATACATGTGCATATTGTTATTTGATATTTTCTTCTACTAGAAATTTATGTTTGTTTTCATGTATTGTATATGGGTAATCTCTGGATCATGTACGTAGGCAACTTTATTATGCATTTACGGACACTGCAGATTTAATGTTTTCAACACCTGTTAAATCATGTGCATGTGCGTTATTAGCTTTATAAGCACCTTTAATCTCTATGCTCACTAAAGTTTTTCTTTATAATTCCAAATGGTGGGACTAATAGATCAGTGCCAGACCTATAGCGAAGTCAGGAGGGGAGGGGAGGGGGGGGGGGGGGCGCCGCCCCCAGCCAAATGGGATTTAGCAAAGAATCTGTACAGATTTTGGCCCAAAATAGTGGTAATTTAGCTTTTCTCAGCCTATTTGCCCACCAAACTTTTGCCCAAGCTCCACCATTGGTAGAAATCATTATATGCGATGCAGTGAAAAAGTCACGGTGGATGTCACCAAGACATTTGTCTCACTGATAGGTACCGACATGATTACTACCATAATAATATGGAACCAAACAGCAGGGATTCTGGTTACACAATTGGTTCGGCCACCGTGAGACTAACATGGTATCATAAATGGTATCATGCATCTAATGCGTGCAAAAAAAGCTGATGTGGCAGGGTAATTAAATATAAGAGAGAGTATAATAATATCATAACATGAATTCTACCATAATAACATGGAACCAAACAGGAGGGGATTTTGGTTACACAATTGGCTTGGCCACCATGAGACTATCAATAATACATGCAAAGTCTTGGGGAGGGGGGGGGGGGTGCCCCCCACCCCACTCACTTGTACATCCCATAAACTAAATGTCAAATAGATCTTATACATAGATTTGCATTGAGATTCTATAAATTATTAAATATGATGAGAATATAATACTACTGTATGATATCATGCTTTGCGAAAATAATATCGTACACTAATATCATATGTATGATACTAATATATGATACTATCCACTGTTGGTAATATAAGCACAAAAGCTATGTTCTTTTGTGCATGTAACATCACAATATTTCCTTCTTATTTCTTCCTTGCCCTCCATTTACTATTTTCATCCTGACATTCACATGCATTATCATTTCACACTGTGTAATTCTGCACCTTCAGCGCGGCCAGACGAGAGCAACAAGCAGGCGGTTGCATTGCTGCTCGGCGCCGGATATTTTTCTCGGATTCGGATCAGAGCGAATATTGATCTGTTTCGGATTCGAATGCGGATATACGGGACTGCGGATTTGAATCAGAAATGGGGCGGACACGGGCCGGAAACAAAAAATAGTTGGATATATGCTCTCACCGGTATGAAGTTATAGTTTTTGCAATTTTTGAGAGAGGTTTAAACTTTAAATGTTGTGTAGTTAAAAAAAGAGACACAATAGGCTAAAACTCAATCCTTGGTATAAATTTAGAGCTGTAGATGCTCTCCAAATGAATTTGGTAACTCAATATCTATTAACCTTGGGACTTGGCTTTTGACTAAAACAATCGAATTATCCGGTTTAAAACCTTTGGATCATCCTAATTAGATTTCGGATAATCCATATCCGCATGCTATGTTCTATACCATATCCTATATCGTATCCGGAACACCACTTCGAAATCGCATATCCTTATCCGTCGGATTCTTTAAACTCAGAAATGGATACCTTTAAACGGATTCGGCGCTGGTTTCGGTGTGGAAATTATCCTATACGTTTACACCCCTAGATAGAGAGAGGAGAGTCGCATACTGTGTAGCTTAAGTAGCAGCATCGTCTGTGTTATATTCTCATGTTGAGGTTGCCGTAGAGGTGGTTAACGTCTAGGAAGAAGTCATCTTTGGGAAATTCGTCGCCAAACAATGTCGTGTCGCAGTAGTCGCGCTAGAGCGCTCCCCTCACCCGTAGAGGTCTACAAGAGGAGGGGTTCCGAAGGCCTACTGTCCCATCATTTGGTGTACCCCAGCGCAACACTCTGGAAGGAGGTAGGCGCATGTGTTGTTGTATATCGACTAGGGTTTATGATTATATAGTGTAGGTCGGGTAGGTTGTGGTACGCAGACCACGTCCAAGTCAAACACATCAGCCTACCATCCACATAACGTAGAAACAGCTAAGTAACACGTTCGTTAATTACTACAAAAAATAGTGCATTAACAATTTCACCGAACAACAAAAATATAGAGATGTATAGATAGGAGTTCGGCTCGGATCATTCTCTCAACCCACAGCGCAACGTGTTGCCTTGAGATGTGCGGGTGGCACATGAGGAGTGCCCGGGTGCCTCTTCTCTTCACACACACTAGTGAGTAGGAGAGCTCACCTTATAAATCACTAACTTTCTCCTAACTAGTAATATGCGGTAATGCTACACCTACGGGAAATACTTACGGGAGAAAATCTACGTGCTGACGTGTGGTCAAACGTGGAAGCCACGTTGCGCGTGAAAATAGAAGAAAACGGGGAAAATTGACCCACGATTTAACGAAAATGGTGGAGATAACGGCGGCTTTCGTATCTGGCCGGATATGGCCGTCAATTCCGGCCAGGAAGAGCATGCCGCCGGACGTCGTCCCTATGAAGGAGGAACCGCCTTGGAAGAGATCACCCTGTCAGGCCATCACACCCCTGGCCTTGCTGCACCGCCTAAGAGCATCTCCACTCGTCCCCCCGACGAGGCCCCCGAGCGACGTTTTTTCCATCCGGACGGCGAAATTCGGCCCAGTCGCGCCCCCGGTTCCTCGTTTTCGTCCGGATTTGGCCCTTAATCCATCCGGCGAGCCCACGCCACCCCCGGCCCCCCGGGGCGCGCTCGGGGACTCCGGACGAAAGATTTTGGCGCGAAACGGCGTGTGGACCCGCGTAGTCGGCGACCGGAAAACCAAATCCCGTGATTTTCCCTCCAATTTGCTTGCATATCCCCATTCCCTCCAATTTGCTTGCATATCCCCATTCTCTCCCGCCGAAATCCCCCAATCTCCTCGTCTTCCAGCCTCCGGTTCCTCGGCGGCGTCTACTCGTCCACCACCACTCTCCTCCTCGTCTTCTCGTCCACCACAATGCCGCCGAAGGCGCCGGCGAGGAAGATGCGGAAGAAGAAGACGAAGCCGCCGGGCATGTCGAACGCCGAGTGGGCGGCGGACGAGAAACGGCGCGACGTGGAAACAAGCGCCGTGGCGGAGAGGGTGAAAAGAGCCGCCGCCAAGAGGTCGGCGGAGGCGGCCCAAGACGAACAATTGAGGTTAATCAGCATGGCCTATAGCGGCGGCATGTTCCCCGGCCAATGGCCGACGCAAGGTACAACAAGTTCCCCGTCTTCCTTCTCGCCTTCGCTGTACTCGCCGTCGCCGACCGCCGTGTTCCAAGAGGGCGCCTACGTCCAACCGTCCAAGCCCACACCGTCGCCGCCCGAGCTTGACGCCGGCGGCGGCGGCCTCGTTCGAGGGCACCTCGCCGGCCCTCGCGACGAGGGCCGCTCGCGTTCGGTGCGATGGCGGCGCCGAACGAAGAGGAGATCCACGAGATGATCACCTCCGGCTCCGCCGCCGCCACCGCGAGCCCGGGGTTCTTCATGACCGCCGCCGCCGCGTGCCCGGGGTTCTTCACGCAAGAGGAGACGAGGGCGACGGCAGCTGTGGCGGCGCGCAACGAGCATCGGGAGGATGTTGCCGACGGAAGCCAAGCCGTCGAAGAAGAAGGCGAGGAAGAAGAAGAGCCAATCGAAGCCGCCGCCAACCCGTCGAAGGGGAAGAAGAAGAGGAAGAAGGACTCGCCACCCGCCGAACCGCGTATCAAATGGACGCCGAAGGAAGAGGAGTGCCTCGCCGAAGCTTGGATGACCGTGTCCACGAACGGCATAATCGGGGCCAATCGGCCGTTCGACACATACCGGTTTCGAGTGAGGCAGGCGTACGAGGAACGCAAGCTCGTCGATCCCTACTTCAACAAGACGAACATGAACGTGTACCGGGGAGACAAGGCAATGGCCACCCATTGGGGGATCATGCGAACGGCGTGCAGCAAATGGCACGGCGTACAGGAGGAGATCGACAAACGGCCGATCAGCCGGCCACGACTTGGAGCAAAGGGTATGATCCGCCGGCCCTACACCACCGAGGTACATCGTCGTTAGCTGACCCGTATCGCCGTGCTCTTTTTTCCCAGCCTGCGCCGAGCTTTGGACATGTACACGGACGACACCGGCCTGCAGCTCAAGTTCCTCAACGTCTACGCCCGCCTCGAGAAGTGCGAGAAGTGGAAGGAAGTTCGCACGTCCCTCTCGAAAAGCAAGACCGAGCAAGCACAACCCCGACGCTCCGCCGGCTTGCGCGGCGGAAGGGCGCCCGAGCTCGGCCGAAGAAGCAGAAAGAGCTCAAACGGACGGACAATCCCGCCGACAGGATGCGGGCGTCGATCGACAAGTGCCGGGCCGACTTGAGATCGCACGCCGACGGGAGGAACGACAAGTTCGACGGCAGGTGGCGGGAGATGCTCGCCAACCAAGGCGCCCGGATCGCCCTCGCCGAAGACGACGGTGGCGGCGAAGAAGAGGAACACGGACTTGGCGTTCCTCATGGGCGGCGGCGACATGGAACCGATGGACGAGGAGACGAGGAATTGGTACCGTGGCCACCGCAACGACATCCTCCGAGCCACTACGTCGTCTCCGCCGGCTCCTACCTCGTCTACCTCACCATCTACCTCGTCGACCGCGGCTGCTTCGACGTCCACCGCCGCCGCTTCATCGTCGCCCGCCGCAGCCGCTTCGGCCACGGCGTGTGAGGAAACCGGTCCGTCGGACACCGCCGTGCCGGCCGGGACTGCCGACGAGCCCGTCTCCGTGTAATTTCCCTCCGATCGCCGATCCGTGGCTGATCCTTTTGCTCCTTTTGCCGATCAACTGCCCGTACTTGTAGCGCGGGACGGCGATTTGTTTGAATTTAAACTCTATCCGCCGAACTCCGGGTGGACGACTGGAAATATGGTACTCCCCACGACTTAATTTCGTCCAATCCGGCGGTAGTTTCGTCCGGATTTGGGCGTGGGGAGCGCCAACGAGTGGGGATGCTCTAACACTCTAGCAGGACCTCGTCCCTTCCACCGGCCAACTGTAGAAGATGGAATGCTACAAGCTTGTATTCACCAGGGTAGCAGGGCCCAGAAACAGAGCCGTGCTTGTCTCCGGTAATTCTAGCTACTTTTTCCAATCGTTTTCTTCTATTTTTACACGCAGCGTTCCATATCAGCACGTAGGCTTTCTCCCGTAAGTATTTCCCGTAGTTGTAGCATTACGGAGTAATATGGGACTATACTTTAGTCCCACCTAGTGCACCCATATATGGATGAATGTGCCATATGAGAATTTTAGAATACAAGCATGATTCAGACCAGCAAAATAAGGTAAGACAACGTACAGATATGCTCCATTCTCCTAACGATTCATATGGAGACATGAACTTTTGTGAAATGGGATACCGACAAATTTCACTTTTAATTCATTTTGTTATTTTAGAAAAAAATACTAACAAAATCTCAAAATTTCCAGCACAAATAATAAAATAAACTAGAAGTGAAATTTCCACCACAAATGATAGATTACCAAAACCGAACTCCCCAGCTAATTTTGTTCGCAAGAGCAGCGAAGATCTGCTATCCTAAATGAATACAAACAGCACACCAGAATTCACAGATGTGCTTCTACGATGATTTTCTATATATCTCTTGAGACGGCGATCGGTCTGTAGTTGCAAGTTGCACCACGAGTGGCCTACATGTATATGTTTCTTTCCGGTCAGTTAAACAGAACTGACTGAAACGAGATGATGTGATAGATTAACGAAAAAGAACTCACTGAAACGAAACGATGCGATATATATTAACAAAACCGAATTCGCTTCATACTGGCGACAAGATTCTAGGAAACCATAACTAACAATTGCAACAGATTAACCCTGACGTAGCTTACGGCTCCCTTTTAACTTTCCCTGGGTAACTCGTACTGTAAGTTGCAGTAACCCACCACCGTTCATCCAGTCCAGGTTCAGAGCCCTCGAGGGCCGACCGCCGGAGACACGAGACAGGTTCAGAGCTGAACACTTGTTCTTACCTCCTTGGAGCAGCCTGGGCTGATGTGCCGCTACACTAAAGAAGGTAAGCGGGCTCGTCATTAGCTTCTGTTACAGTGTTTATGTGCAGAGGCTACAATTGTCGATGGATCGTGTCTGCTGCAGTTGGTGTGAGCCAGAACTGACTGGATGTCTTCACACTTGCCCGGTCTGATCTCGAAGAAAAGCCACATCAACATGGGCACAAGTATCAGGCAGAGGAATTGCACTCACGGTCGGTCGGTGCACTAGATGCAGATTTGGCGCGACAGACAACAAGGATGCAGAAAGGTAGGTATCCTGAGCTGACCCGACACAAGGTTGTTTCAGTGTTTGCTCAGAGGCTTTCGTTGTCGATGGATCTTGTCTGCTGCTGTTGCTGTGGGCCACAACTGGCTGGCTGTCTTTACACTTGCACGATCTGAGCATATTGGTTGAAACAAGCTCAGGTTCAGATCAGATTCTGTCGGCAGAGGGATGACAGGAATGAGGGGATCATTCACTTTCTGTGACTAACAGACAAAAAACCGCACACGACCCCAATATCTGGCACAACACAAGCGATTCAAATGTACAGTTTTTGGACATGTTCAAGTGGAAATACCTTCAAGTTTCCACCAATTGCTTTCCAAAATCTTATATGGTTCTTCCCCGTGGAAATACCTTCAAGTTTCCACCAATTGCCTTCCACTCCAAAATCTTATATTGTTCTTCCCCGTGGAAATACTTCCAAGTTTCCACCCACTGCATTCCAACATCATGTAAGGGCATGATTCATCTCAAGAGCACACGTTTTTTTTCCCCATCATAACTTGGATATACATACCAGCAAATTGGGTGGATTGAAAGCCCATTAGCTCTCAAGCCATAAGCCACTGCAAGCATAACTAACAACTAAAAAACCAAGAGTACATTGTTCATCCCTAAAGAAACCACTCCTTCTGGACTAAAGCTACAGCTCGGAGTTACATGGTGATCAATCCTTACAAAAGCTCAACTATCTAACGCGTGCACTTCTGTATCGCCTTGAGAGGCAAACGTGCCGCCGATTGAGTTATCCACTACAACAGAGGGCTTGATATCGATCTCACTTGAAATATTCGGTTGTGCCGAAGTACAAGCTGCATAACCTGGGATAAACATTTCAAGAGAGGGCTTCACATCGATCTCACTTGATCCGTTCTGTTCAACTGGAGTGCAAGTGCAAGGTGCAGATTCTGGGTTGGGACGCTTGCTGGGTAGAGTGCTGCTGTTCCCAACACTACCTTGGGTGTTAGGAACACTTGCGACAGCAGCCTTAGGTGTATTGTTTGGCCAGAACGCAACATTGTGAAAGCTTCCAAGAATTGCCTGAAAGAAGTAGATTAACTTGATGAATTTTTTGGTTCGCTATTTTGTTATCACTTCTATGTTCCATGCAGGCGTATACAACAAATGACTGAAATAGAAGTATGCAATTTCTTATAATCTGAAATGATAGTTGCTCATTAACATGTTTCCCAAATGACAAACATGGAGGAAGTTTCAACACCAAAATAGCTGTTTGCAACCTTAGGTACCTGAACGGGTGTTGCAGCTACGAGAGGTCCAGCTATGATGCCACTGATCACAAAACTATTGACAGAAGCAAGGGTCACACGTAGACAACGCTGGTCATTAGGTGTCAAAATGGATCCAGACAACCGGATGATTTCCAAAGGACCCTGCAGAAAGGGAATTAAGAGTTATTTGGCACCAATTTTCGATTGAAAAACAAAACTGCGATACTCAGAAACATGAACCACTGCAATCACATAAGACAACAACTAAAACATCCACCACACGGCTACTTCGGGTAATTCGACAGCTTAATGCCCATTTGTTCAAAAACAAATTTACACCCACATTTCTATCTTTAGGATTTCATGCTAGCTATGCTATTTCTGATGTTGAACAACTGTAACTCAAAAGTATTAAATCTTGAGAGGAACTAAGGTCAAACCTTGTGATTTAAAACGACACCGGATGGCTGAAGTAGAAAAGCTTCCTTAACAGCCCCAAGAGCTGAAAGAACGCAGATTGCCTTCGAAGTCAACTGTGAGACTGCCACGACTTTTGATATGATATCCTGCACATTTATTTTCTAATAATCAAATTTCTTGTCACATTTCAGAGGAGAGAAAATATGAGGTAAACAATCATCGGTCACTTTTTTTGCAGGGGTCATCAGAACCATGTTAACAGGTTGATTCAGGGGGGTTAGAGACCACATCACAAGGAAACCCATGGACGAAGGCCAACACATGGTACTAATGTTCTGTCAACAATGATATCTTCAAATAAGCCACGTGCCTGCTTTTGCTCTTGACGAATTTTGAAAGTTAAGCTCTTCTTTCGTTCTAGAGATAACGTAATACTACATAGTTCACTCCAATAAAATGAAATTTTTGTTCCCCTGCAATTGGTTACCAGATGCAACATACTACACATTCACCTCTCTTGCCATCAGTGTATTGCATCGGTATGTTAAAAAGTAAGCAATTGCCATGTTTACAACATTACGCAGAGGCAACAGTAATGGTTAGCCCTTTTAGAAAATCACGGATTGCAACTGAGACCCTACACAGCAAAAAGGTAGTTTTGAATTTGCAAGAAAATTGTTAGTAGGGGCAGACAACCATGGCATGGTTATTGGCAACGCAAGACAAAATAACCTGCCACTAGAGCAATCAATTGTCGGTAATGCTGCCATACACGACGACAAAGAACAGTTGGCGTTATCATAGGAAGTTGCTCATTCAAGGCTTAAAGCAAGAATCTCCTCCCCATTGAGGGGCATAGAGAATCCAGATAGTCTATCGATAACACACAATTTTTGGGGCAGCTACACGAAAACATTAATTTGCATCATCAAATTGCCACAGGTGGATTGTTTCAGGGGTTGTAATGGAATTGGCTCTATCTGATTGAATCAACCACGATTCCTGACACTAGGTGGACAGACTCGCAGCAGAGCAGAGCATACCTCTCCCGAAGAAATGGTGAGCACGTGCGGCTGTAGCCCATCCAGCTTCCCTTTCCCTGTCCACAAGCACGAGGATTTCAGCGGGCGCTAATCCATGAACGGGTACCGGCGCCAGAAGGCTCTTACCTTGGGCGGGGATGGGGGCGGCCGGAGCCGGACGCGCGGCCGGCAAGGGCGCGAACCCCGGCGGCGGAGGGAGGCTTTCGCACTTCCGCGGGCGTCCGCGGCGCCGCTTCTCCGTCGGCGGAGGGAGGGGCGCCTGCGGCGGGGGAGGAGGTGGGTAGACGGGGCGGGGGATCGGCTCGGCGAGCCGCGGCGGCGGGGCGACGCGGGTGCGCATGGCCCACACGATGGGCGACGGGCCCCGCAGCTTGTGGAGGCCGGTTGGCGCCTCCATTGCCTGGGCGAGGCGGCGGTGGAGGCGGAGGCGGCGGCGGCGGCGATCGAGGAGGTGGCGGCCACGGACCCACGGTCGAGTCCTCTCCTCCCCGTTTGACAAGCCACCTTCCGTTTCTTTCTGTTTTAAAATCTGCGTTCAAGTTTGCTTTGCTTATTGGAACTCGTTCGAATTTTACATTATTTTAAAGAATGGTGGTAACCAAGAAGTGTCTAGATTCTTGGAATTTCTAAAATATTATCAACATGTATATACATATATTCGTATAAAATATAACCTCTTTTCGAAAATAAGCGACTCAAATTTTATATACATGCATATGTATCTACGCACTGAACTTCGTCTAGATGCATCCTTACCTAGATTCTTGGAATTACCAAAAGATATTTCTAAGGAATGGTGGTAACCAAGAAGTGTCTACATTCTTGGACTTACCAAAAAATTATCAATATTTATCCATCCCTATAAAATATAACCTCTTTTCATAAATGAGTGACTCAAATTTTATCGACATGTATATGTATTTAGAACTTCGTCCAGATGAATCTGTACCTAGACAAACTGAGTTATTAGTTTATTACACAATTA
Source organism: Lolium rigidum (assembly GCF_022539505.1). Taxonomy (NCBI): domain Eukaryota; kingdom Viridiplantae; phylum Streptophyta; class Magnoliopsida; order Poales; family Poaceae; genus Lolium; species Lolium rigidum. The sequence continues at coordinate 7,868,011 of NC_061510.1, read as the reverse complement.
AGTTTGACCAAGCAGATAAAAACCGTCCAAAAATAGGACCTCCTCTCATCAAAATTAAGTGTTGGGGATTTACGTAAAACGTTGCCTAAATTTGTCTAGGTTACTAAATCTGCAAAATGATATAGATCAGATGTAGTAGTACATTTTTTGGGAGAAAAAAATAGTAGTAAAATGTAGATAATGAGTTGGAAGTTGGAACCTTGCACCTTATACTGAGGCACGGATTTACTATCTCCTATATTTTTTGAGACAATTTTCATCCATTCAAACCACTATTTTGTATTGGGATTTCTTTCCTTTTCTTGTGTGTTGTCACTGGTGTGCTCTACTTCCATGTTTATTTCAGATGTCAGCGGCACATCATGTCTGGTTATGCTTTGTTGAGTGTCACTCCCTCTCCTTTCTCTCCATCTAATACTTTATCGTCCTCGCTTTAGTCAGTCTATCTTGCTAATCTAACACTCTAGATTCATATTTTGTACCCACCCCCACGTGGGATTTTACCGCATGAATGACCCCCGCCCCCCAGGCCTACGACTGAAAGCCATCGCTTAGGTGCCCTAACTCCGTAACTTCCACACCAATCACCATCATGCGAGACGATGGGTGACGATCCACCGTAGCTAGTGGAGGTCCGCTGGTGCCTCCATTTCCAAGGCCAGGGAGGCGGGGATGAAACCCTATAGGTCGTGGGCGACGGCAGAGGAGGTGGTGGCGGCCATAATTAGGGTCCTTAGTGGTTGACACGCCTCCTATCTTCTGTTTTTAAATCCGCGTTGAAGTTTGCTTTGCTTACCGGAACTCGGTGGGATTTAGGAGTACTATTTTATTTTATTTTAAGGAATAGTCTGTAACCAAGAAGTGTCTAGTGGAAAGATTATCAACATTTATATCCATGTAAAATACACAAGTTAAGTCTGACCTATTTGATGGAAATTTTCCAGACAATATAAGATAGATAAGAAAATTAAGTTGGAACCTTGCATCCTATAATGACCCACAAATTTATAATCTCCTAAAATTGTATGAATCAAATTATGTTCCTGAGATAATTTTGGGTCCATTCAAATCTCTGTTTCAATTCCTTTATCTTCTTGTGACGTGAACCTGCTCTAAAAACATGCAAAATCGCAATACGAAACTCTATGTATTATGGGCTACACAAAAATGTTAAAATCAAATAGACTTTGGAGATCTCAAAATGTGCATTGTTCACTATATGGAAATCCGCACTTTTGCCATTTTTGTATAACTCACAACTCAAAGTATTTGAAATTTAGATTTTACAAGTTCGTGAAAAGCATTATTGACTACATCGAACTTTATTTGTAGATGTTTTTTAAACTCACATATCTGACTTTAAAGATTCACATAAAGGGATCACTGGAACTTGGGAACCAAAAATCCTACTCCTAAAATATGCCTCGTCCCAGTAGATGTTGATTTTTGGTGTTAGCTTTCATTGTAAATTTCTCTTTCCCCTCATAGCGGCAATACAGGAGCTTGATATGACTTGACGAGTCAGTGGCCCGTCCGACCAAGGACGAAACGGTTTTCCTTTTATTGTTTTATATTTATTTGGTATCTTTTCTGTTTATATCTATGTCTCGTAGTTTTTTGTTTTTTGTTTGTTTTGCGCTCCATTCTTTTATGTTTCTTTTAACTTATTTTTATTTTTAAAGTTGTCCTCACTTTTACTTCTACTTGTGTTTTCTCTTTTGTCATATACATGAACACTTAAAAATTGTCGTCTTGTTATCTCCCTTTTTTCATAAACACGTGAACTTTATATGAAATATATATATATATATTAAAAAATTATCTGATATATGTGTGCATTGTATTTCATGCAGTCCCTTCGATTCATAAAGAGTGTGAATCCCAACCCCTCGGGTACATGAAAAATAATCTAGATATACATACACGCACATTGTTTTTATTTATATGAACTTCAGATGGGATATATTTTGAACATTTTGTTGTGTGTATACACATTTTTGTATCGTAGAAATGTAGATTCTAAGGTTTATATAACAAGAAAAAATGTAACTGTGTAGGCCGCGCCAAATGCAGCCCATGTGTAGAAGGCCCCGTCGGTACTCCGCTTTCCTAGTGGACTAGGTCCTCGATTTAATCCAGTCGTAGCCAATACTGATGGACCTGCACCTTGCAGCTCCTCTTCTTCCTCACCTCTCAATACTCTCTGAATCTTACGAACACAGACGCACACACACTAGACCGAGAAAGGAACAACTATGGCTTTGCCAAAGAACTCTCCTCCTTGGTTCACAAAGGCTACATTGTTTTCCTGCCCGCAGGCTCTTTTCTTTCTCATTAACATACAAGAGTTTAAATAGGCATACATGTAGCCTGCCGTGGCTAACAACCGGTCCTATTCTTCTGCCACTCCGCACTAATCAGTCTAATCTCTACATTAAAGGCATGTATAATAGTGATATCTTAGAAGTGTCATGTAGGATAAATGCTGAGGTGGAGGAAAGAGAAAGATAAAAAAAGACTTTGCCTTCTCTTAGCTAAGAGATGATCTCTTAGCACAATCTCTCTCACCATAAATTTAGGATGTCTCGTTGCTAAAGATAAAACTAAAAAATAACATTGTATATCATGTTTTATCTAGATTACGTTGCAGAATTAAGATAAGACAGTCTTATCAACCATTACACATACTCTAACAGACCTACACACGCACAGATTCAACGCTCATACAGCTTCTCAACGGCCACACGACGGGGCCAACCCAATGCTTGATTGGTTGTACGCGGCCTTAGACTAGTTACTAACTAACTCACTCCTGCAGCTAACTAACTAGCTGATTCTACGTGCAACTTTCCCCTTCTCACGGCTGCCACAAGCACTGCTAACGGTCTAGCTAACAACTGCAATGTGCTGGAATTTTGGGCATTTGGCATTTGACCAATGGTCTATTATCAAATTCTGAAACTCACATGGCTTCCAAAAATCAGTGGCAGCACTAGTGGGGCCTAAAGTTTAGTCCCACATTGCTAGTTGGGAGAGACTTGGAGTGGTTTATAAGGTGGGTTGTTCTAGTCCTAGTAAGTGAGTGAGAAGAGAGAGCCCTCGCGCACTCCTCCTCCTCCGCCCGCCTCGCCTCGTCACGACACGTCACGACACGTCGCGGGTTGCAGGAATCTCGCCGAGCCGAGCTTATCTTTTTGCTATTTGGGAAATTAATTGTGTAATCAATTTTGAGTCATTAACGGACGCGTTACTCAGCCGTTTTGCCTTCCGGTTTTTCTGGATCGTGGCTGTGCCGACTCGGACGTGGGCTGTGCCCCACGACCTTCCCGAACCGCACTACATAAGACCCTGCGCAACCCTAGCCGTCACTATGAGACGCATACGCGACTACCTGTTTCCAGTTCATTGCGTCGCCGGCGTGCACCGACTGCCGGGACAGTAGGCCTCCAGAACCCTGCCTCTCGTGAACCTGTATGGGTGAGGGGTAATCAAGTTTTTGGGGAGCGCTCCGGCGCGACTACTGGCATCACGACGTCGTCATCGGACGACGAGTTTCTCCACACCGACAACTTCTTCCCGGACCTCAGCGACTTCTTCAACAACCTCAACATGGGCGACAACGACGCTGCTGCGAAGTATGTGATCTTGTTATTTCTCTTTCGATTTCTGTTAGAGTTTATTCTTCTAGTTTTTGTGGTAGATGCAATCGGTTTGTCTTGTTTACATATGATATGTTCATCTACCTTACTAGTCTGTACGATTAGTTTATCTGTTATTTCCATAGTCATGATTCATCAATTACTTGTACGGATTATTTCATATGGATATTTGCTTATATATTCAACAATCCAAAAACCTGATTATAGGCAAATCAATTCAAACAGCGTTGCTGCCGCTACTCGACCTCCCCTCTTTGATGGTATGCATTACAAGATGTGGCGCACAAAGGCAGTTCTATGGTTTACAAACCTAGGCTGTTTTAGCGCCACAGATGCTAGACCTGAGGGGCCTCTCTCTGCAGAGGAGCGGGAAAAGTTTGAGAAGGTCGACGCCATGTTTAAGGCGGCCTTGTTCAGCATTCTTGGGGACAACATTGTTGACCCGTACATGGCTTTCGACCATGATAAAGATGCGTGGGATGCACTCGAGGCCAAATTTAGGGTCTCGGACGCTGGCACTGAATTGTATGTCATGGAGCAATACTATGACTACAGGATGACTGATGAGCGCTCCGTGGTTGAGCAGGCTCATGAGATTTAGTCCCTTGCCAAAGAACTCGAGCAGTTTAAGTGTACCTTACCGGACAAATTTGTGGTCGGTGGCATTATTGCCAAGCTTCCTCCCTCGTGGAGGAACTTTGCTACTTCTCTGAAACATAAGAGACAAGAGTTTTCCGTTTCGGATCTCATTGGCTCGCTTCATGTGGAAGAGAAGGCGAGAGCAAAGGACACACACGCTCATAGTTTTGAGGGAGGTTCTAGTGCCAATGTGGTACAGAAGAAGAACTTCCGATCTCACAAGTCTAAGAATAAGAACAATGGAAAAGGCAAGTTTGACGAGAAGAACAAAGTCTCCAACTCAACCAACTTCAAGAGGAAGACTCCTTATAAGAAGAAAGGGAACTGCCATGTTTGTGGCGCTCCTGGACATTAGGCTCCTGATTGCCCAGAACGCCATGATCGGCCTGGGAACAGTGGCAAGTCCGCAAATGTTGTTATTGGTGTTGATACTGAGATGAAGGATGTTGGGTACGGTATTTCTCCTACTGTCCTTTCAGTATGTAATTCTCCTGATTGGTGGATAGACACCGGAGCCAATACACATGTATGTTCTGATGTCTCTATGTTTTCTTCTTATCAGGTCGCAAGGACTTCCTCCGTGCTGATGGGAAACGGCTCACGTGATTCTGTTCGTGGTGTTGGTACGCTGGATCTGAAGTTTACTTCGGGAAAGTCCATCCAGCTGAAGAATGTGTAGCATGTTCCCTCCATTAATAAGAATCTCGTTAGCGGATCGCTTTTATGTCGAGATGGTTTTAAGTTGGGTTTTGAGTCCAATAAAGTTGTAATTTCCAAGTGTGAACAATTTGTTGGAAAGGGTTATGTGTGCGGAGGCTTGTTCCGCTTATCTTTGTCAGACTTATGTACTCAAATTATTAATCATGTTTGCAATGATAGTGAGTCCGATATTTGGCATTCACGACTTTGTCATATTAATTTTGGGTGCATGACGCAGCTAGCGAATATGAATATAATACCGAAATTTGCTATTGTCAAGAAATCCAAGTGCCAAGTATGTGTGCAAGCTAAGCAACCACGTAAGTCTCACAATACTGCGGAGGCAAGAGACTTGGCACCGCTGGAGCTTATACACTCGGATCTTTGTGAAATGAATGGTGAATTGAAAAAAGGAGGGAAAAGATACTTCATGAATTTAATTGATGACTCTACTCGATATTTTTATGTGTACCTCCTGAAATCTAAAGATGAAGCTCTTAATCATTTCAAAATCTTTAAAGCTGAAGCAGAAAACCAACTTGATCAAAAGATCAAGCGGCTAAGGTCTGATTGTGGTGGAAAGTAATTTTCCAACGAGTTTGATTCTTTTTGTGCGGAACATGGTATTATCGATGAGAGGACGCCTCCCTACTCACCTCAATCAAATGGGGTGGCCGAAAAAAAGAACCGTACTCTAATTGATTTGGTTAATACATGGGGTCTATCCAAGGCATGATTGTGGGAGGCGATATTGACTGCATGTCATGTCCTAAACCGTGTCCCCACAAAGAACAAAACCATTACCCCTTTTGAGAAATGGGAAAGGAAAAGGTTGAAACTCTCTTACCTACGAACTTGGGGCTGTATGGCGAAAGTAAATGTGCTGATACCCAAGAAGCGCAAGCTTGGACCAAAAACCGTGGATTGTGTTCTTCTAGGATATACATTTCATAGCATTGGCTACATATTTTTGATAGTAAAATCTGAGGTATCTGATGACCCACAAGTATAGGGGGTGTATCGTAGTATCTTCGATAAGTAAGAATGTCGATCCCAACGAGGAGCAGAAGGTGTTGACAAGCAGTTTCGATGAAGGATTCACTGTAAATGCTCACAGACAAGTATTCAGGGGGTTTTGATGTGACTGATGAATAAAGTACGAGTAAGTAAAGTGCGAGAGTAATAATTGCAGCGAGTGGCCCAATCCTTTTTAGCACAAAGGACAAGCCGGTTTGTTTACTTATAATGACCAAACGTTCTCGAGGACACATGGGATTTTAGTCTAGTGCTTTCGCTACATACGGCTAATTAATCTTCATTGTTTTGATAAGTGTTGTGTGGGTGAACCTATGCTAATGTACCGCCCTTCCTAGGACTAATACATACTTGTGATTATACCCCTTGCAAGCATCCGCAACTACAAGAAAGTAATTAAGATAAATCTAACCACGAGCCTTAAACTGCGAGATCCTGCGATCCCTCCTGCATCGATATACCAACGGTGGCTCAGGTTTCTGTCACTCCGGCAACCCCGCAATTGGCAAACGAGTACAAGATGCATTCTCCTAGGCCCATAAAGGTGAAGGGCCGTGTAGTCGACGTTCACACGACACCACTAGAAGAATAACACCACAACTTAAATATCATAACATTGAATATTACTCAACCATACTTCACTACTAGCATTTAGACTTCACCCATATCCTCAAGAACTAAACGAACTACTCACGAGACATCATATGGAACATGATCGGAGGTGATATGATAATGAATAACAATCTGAACATAAACCTTGGTTCAACGGTTTCACTCAATAGCATCAATAACAAGTAGAAATCAACACCGGGAGAGTTTCCCCTATCAAACAATCAAGATCAAACCCAAATTGCTACAGCGGTGGAGACGGCGGTGATGATGATGAAGATGATGGTGATGGTGATGGAGATGATGTCCAGCTCGATGGCGGTGATGATGGCGTCGATTTCCCCCTCCGGGAGGGAATTTCCCGCCGGATTCCCGCCCGCCGGAGAGCTCTTTTCTCTCTCGGTGTTCTCCGCCCGCGCGAGGCGGGCCGTGGCTCTTCGCGACGTACCCCTTCGGCTTAGGTTTTCGGGACGAAGGAGTACGCGAAGAAAGGAGGCGAGAGGGGCTGTGGGCCCCCTCCTCACGGGCGGCGCGGCCAGGCCTTGGGCCGCGCCGGCCTATGGGGTGGGCCCACCTCGGGTCCCCTCTTCTCCCCCTTCCGGCTCCCTTCGTCATCCGAAAAATAGGATTTTCGTGTAATTCCCGTCAATTGTTGATCTTCCAAAATATTGCATTCGACGGTGCTTTTTCCAGCGAGAATCCCGGCTCCGGTGCGCGATCCTCCAATAATCATGAAACATGCAAAACAGATGAAATAACATAAGTATTATCTCCAAATATGAAATATATCAATGAATAACATCAAATTATGATATAAAATAGTGATGCAAATTGGACGTATCAACTCCCCCCAAGCTTAGACCTCGCTTGTCCCCAAGCGAAACCGAACTCGGTAAACAGGACCACATGTTTATGGAGTGAAGAGTCGATAAATCAAATACGGACAAGAAGCATCATATTCATTCACACAAGACATTCTAGTAAACAACTTCCTCATATAACTCAACTTGAAACAAGTATAAGGTAATCACAAATAAAGGTGCATAAGAAATCATAGTTGGTGATGGCAAACTTTGTTCTTGGTCAGAGAACAGTTAAGAGATTATACTTATCTATTGAGCAGCGCTCTCATGTTAAAGTTTATATGGCTTATCTTGCATACTCAATCATAATGATCATTCATAACTTGCAAAGCTTTGTTCATTCAGATAAAACTTGTACTAAACAAGGAAGAATAAAAGACATGATGAAGCAAATCACAATATAATAGTTTGATCACAACAACTAAAATGCTTGCTTGAGATGGAGGGAAATAGGTTTACTGACTCAACATAAAGTAAAAGACAGGCCCTTCGCAGAGGGAAGCAGGGATTAAATCATGTGCTAGAGCTTTTTCAGTTTTGAAATCATATAAAGAGAATAAAAGTAAAGTTTTGAGAGGTGTTTGTTGTTGTCAACGACCGGTAGCGGGTACTCTAACCCCCTTGCCAAACATACCTCCAAAGAGCGGCTCCCATGAAGGACGTTATCTCTACCAGCAAGGTAGATCATCCCTCTTCTCTTTTGTTTACACATGTACTTTAGTTTATTTAAGGATGACACTCCCTGATACGTCTCCGACGTATCGATAATTTCTTATGTTCTATGCCATATTATTGATGATACCTACATGTTTTATGCACACTTTATGTCATATTCGTGCATTTTCTGAAACTAACCTATTAACAAGTTGCCGAAGTGTCGGTTCTCGTTTTCTGCTGTTTTTGGTTTAGAAATCCTAGTAACGAAATATTCTCGGAATTGGACGAAACGAAGACCCAGGGGCCTATTTTGCCACGAACCTTCCAGAAGACCGAAGAGCATACGAAGTGGGGCCACGAGGTGGCCAGACCATAGGGCCGCGCGGCCAAGGGGGGCCCGCGCCGCCCTGTGGTGTGGGCCCCTCGTTAGCCCCCCGACTCTGCCCTTCCGCCTACTTAAAGCCTCCGTCGCGAAACCCCTGATGCGAAAAACCACGATACGGAAAACCTTACTGAGACACCGCCGCCGCCGATCCCATCTCGGGGATTCCGGAGATCTCCTCCGGCACCCTGCCGGAGAGGGGATTCATCTCCCGGAGGACTCTACACCGCCATGGTCGCCTCCGGAGTGATGAGTGAGTAGTTCACCCCGGACTATGGGTCCATAGCAGTAGCTAGATGGTTGTCTTCTCCTCATTGTGCTTCATTGTTGGATCTTGTGAGCTGCCTAACATGATCAAGATCATCTATCCGTAATACTCTATGTTGTGTTTGTCGGGATCCGATGGATAGAGAATACCATGTTATGTTAATTATCAAGTTATTACATATGTGTTGTTTATGATCTTGCATGCTCTCCGTTACTAGTAGAGGCTCGGCCAAGTTTTTGCTTTTAACTCCAAGAGGGAGTATTTATGCTCGATAGTGGGTTCATGCCCGCATTGACACTCGGGACGAGTGACGAGAAAGTTCTAAGGTTGTGTTGTGTCTGTTGCCACTAGGGATAAAACATTGGCGCTATGTCCGAGGATGTAGTTGTTGATTACATTACGCACCATACTTAATGCAATTGTCCGTTGCTTTGCAACTTAATACCGGAAGGGGTTCGGACGATAACCCGAAGGTGGACTTTTTAGGCATAGATGCAGTTGGATGGCGGTCTATGTACTTTGTCGTAATGCCCAATTAAATCTCACTATACTTATCATGCCATGTATGTGCATTGTTATGCCATCTCTATTTGTCAATTGCCCGACGGTAATTTGTTCACCCAACATGCTTGTATCTTATGAGAGAGACACCTCTAGTGAACCGTGGACCCCGGTCCATTCTTTTAATACTCGAAATACAAATCTGCTGCAATACTTGTTTTACTCGTTTTCTCGCAAACAATCATCTTCCACACAATTCGGTTAATCCTTTGTTACAAGCAAGCCGGTGAGATTGACAACCTCACCTGTTTCGTTGGGGCAAAGTACTTTGGTTGTGTTGTGCAGGTTCCACGTTGGCGCCGGAATCTCTAGTGTTGCGCCGCACTACGTCCCGCCGCCATCAACCTTCAACGTGCTTCTTGGCTCCTCCTCGGTTCGATAAACCTTGGTTTCTTTCTCGAGGGAAAACTTGCCGCTGTGCGCATCATACCTTCCTCTTGGGGTTGCCCAACGAACGTGTGAAATACACGCCATCAAGCATATTTTCCGGCGCCGTTGTCGGGGAGATCAAGACACGCTGCAAGGGGAGTCTCCACTTCTCAATCTCTTTACTTTGTTTTTGTCTTGCTTTATTTTATTTACTACTTTGTTTGCTGCATTATATCAAAACACAAAAAATTAGTTGCTAGCTTTACTTTATTTACTGTCTTGCACTCTATATCAAAAACACAAAAAAATTAGTTTACTTGCATTTACTTTACTTGATTCATCATGTTTCCTTTTAATTTTACCACAAAAGACATAACGGTGGGACAAGGGTCTATAATTGGAAGAGATAATATAGAAGAATTTTTCACCCATATTAGTATGCATGAAGATCTTAAAGATATACCACTTGCAAAAGCTGTCCCTACTTATGAAGATGCCTCTGTTTGTTTGGTACGCATGATGGAAGCTAGATTTATTAGTCTCAACCCCATGATACAACACATGTTTCTTACACTTTCGATATGGAGCGGGGAGAAAAGAGAGATTTTGTTCTAAAAGTCTTAGTGCGAGAATTTGAAGATATAGCTATAGAAGCTAGAAAAGTTTTTATTAAGCATAAGAGGCTTGGTTTTTATACCGACTTTAAAAGAACACTTGAAAAAATGGATATGTATAGACTAAAATACACTAATAATGCTAATGATGATGGGGAGATTAAAGCACCAATACCATGTAAGCTCCTAGCAATACATGAAGCTCTAGAAAATAATTATGCTTGGCTTGTTCCTGAAAATTTGTTTGATGAAAATAGCAAGCCTAAGACTAATGAAAAGGGAGCCTCTGAAACTTACATAGATAATATACAATGCATGGTTGAGAAAACTCCCAACACCCCTGGTTATGATGTTGATGCTTCATCTCTTGATGTTACTTGATATACACTTTCTGCGCCTAGCTGAAAGGCGTTAAAGAAAAGCGCTTATGGGAGACAACCCATGTTTTTACTACAGTATTTTTGTTTTATATTTGTGTCTTGGAAGTTGTTTACTACTGTAGCAACCTCTCCTTATCTTAGTTTTGAGTTTTGTTGTGCCAAGAAAAGTCTTTGATAGTAAAGTAAGTACTAGATTTAGATTACTGCGCAGTTCCAGATTTCTTTGCTGTCACGAATCTGGGTCTACCTCCCTGTATGTAGCTCAGAAAATTAAGCCAATTTACGTGCATAATCCTCAGATATGTACGCAACTTTCATTCAATTTGAGCATTTTCATTTGAGCAAGTCTGGTGGCCTAATAAAATCCATCTTTACGGACTGTTCTGTTTTGACAGATTCTGTCTTTTATTTCGCATTGCCTCTTTTGCTATGTTGGATGAATTTCTTTAATCCATTAATGTCCAGTAGCTTTATGCAATGTCCAGAAGTGTTAAGAATGATTGTGTCACCTCTGAACATGTTAATTTTTATTATGCACTAACCCTCTAATGAGTTGTTTCGAGTTTGGTGTGGAGGAAGTTTTCAAGGATCAAGAGAGGAGTATGATGCAATATGATCAAGGAGAGTGAAAGCTCTAAGCTTGGGGATGCCCCGGTGGTTCACCCCTGCATATTCTAAGAAGACTCAAGCGTCTAAGCTTGGGGATGCCCAAGGCATCCCCTTTTTCATCGACAACATTATCAGGTTCCTCCCCTGAAACTATATTTTTATTCCGTCACATCTTATGCACTTTGCTTGGAGCGTCGGTTTGTTTTTGTTTTTTTTTTTGTTTTGTTTGAATAAAATGGATCCTAGCATTCACTTTGTGGGAGAGAGACACGCTCCGCTGTAGCATATGGACAAATATGTCCTTAGGCTCTACTCATAGTATTCATGGCGAAGTTTCTTCTTTGTTAAATTGTTATATGGTTGGAATTGGAAAATGCTACATGTAGTAACTCTAAAATGTCTTGGATAATTTGATACTTGGCAATTGTTGTGCTCATGTTTAAGATCTTGCATCATATACTTTGCACCCATTAATGAAGAAATACTTAGAGCTTGCTAATTTGGTTTGCATATTTGGTTTCTCTAGAGTCTAGATAACATCTAGTATTGAGTTTTGAACGACAAGGAAGATGGTATGGAGTCTTATAATGTTTACAATATGTCTTTTATGTGAGTTTTGCTGTACCGTTCATCCTTGTGTTTGTTTCAAATAACCTTGCTAGCCTAAACCTTGTATCGAGAGGGAATACTTCTCATGCATCCAAAATACTTGAGCCAACCACTATGCCATTTGTGTCCACCATACCTACCTACTACATGGTATTTATCCGCCATTCCAAAGTAAATTGCTTGAGTGTTACCTTTAAAATTCCATCATTCACCTTTGCAATATATATCTCATGGGACAAATAGCTTAAAAACTATTGTGGTATTGAATATGTACTTATGCACTTTATCTCTTATTAAGTTGCTTGTTGTGCGATAACCATGTTTCGGGGACGCCATCAACTATTCTTTGTTGAATATCATGTGAGTTGCTATGCATGTCCGTCTTGTCCGAAGTAAGAGAGATCTACCACCTTCATGGTTGGAGCATGCATATTGTTAGAGAAGAACTTTGGGCCGCTAACTAAAGCCATGATTCATGGTGGAAGTTTCAGTTTTGGACACATATCCTCAATCTCATATGAGAATAATAATTGTTGCCACATGCTTATGCATTAAAGAGGAGTCCATTATCTCGTTGTCCATGTTGTCCCGGTATGGATGTCTAAGTTGAGAATAATCAAAAGCGAGAAATCCAAAATGCGAGCTTTCTCCTTAGACCTTTGTACATGCGGCATGGAGGTACCCCATTGTGACACTTGGTTAAAACATGTGCATTGCAAAGATCCGGTAGTCCAAGCTAATTAGGACAAGGTGCGGGCACTATTAGTATACTATGCATGAGGCTTGCAACTTGTAAGATATAATTTACATAACTCATATGCTTTATTACTACCGTTGACAAAATTGTTTCATGTTTTCAAAATAAAAGCTCTAGCACAAATATAGCAATCGATGCTTTCCTCTTTGAAGGACCATTCTCTTTACTTTTATGTTGAGTCAGTTCACCTATCTCTCTCCACCTCAAGAAGCAAACACTTGTGTGAACTGTGCATTGATTCCTACATACTTGCATATTGTACTTTTTATATTACTCTATGTTGACAATTATCCATGAGATATACATGTTACAAGTTGAAAGCAACTCGCTGAAACTTAATCTTCCTTTGTGTTGCTTCAATACCTTTACTTTGATTTATTGCTTTATGAGTTAACTCTTATGCGAGACTTATTAATACTTGTCTTGAAGTACTATTCATGAAAAGTCTTTGCTTTATGATTCACTTGTTTACTCATGTCATTACCATTGTTTTGATCGCTGCATCCACTACATATGTTTACAAATAGTATGATCAAGGTTATGATGGCATGTCACTTCAGAAATTATCTTTGTTATCGTTTTACTCGCTCGGGACGAGCAGTAACTAAGCTTGGGGATGCTTGATACGTCTCCGACGTATCGATAATTTCTTATGTTCTATGCCATATTATTGATGATACCTACATGTTTTATGCACACTTTATGTCATATTCGTGCATTTTCCGAAACTAACCTATTAACAAGTTGCCGAAGTGCCGCTCTCGTTTTCTGCTGTTTTTGGTTTCAGAAATCCTAGTAACGAAATATTCTCGGAATTGGACGAAACGAAGACCCAGGGGCCTATTTTGCCACGAACCTTCCAGAAGACCGAAGAGCATACGAAGTGGGGCCACGAGGTGGCCCGACCATAGGGCCGCGCGGCCAAGGGGGGGCCCGCGCCGCCCTGTGGTGTGGGCCCCTCGTTAGCCCCCCGACTCTGCCCTTCCGCCTACTTAAAGCCTCCGTCGCGAAACCCCCGAGGCGAAAAACCACGATACGGAAAACCTTACTGAGACGCCGCCGCCGCCGATCCCATCTCGGGGATTCTCGGAGATCTCCTCCGCACCCCGCCGGAGAGGGGATTCATCTCCCGGAGGACTCTACACCGCCATGGTCGCCTCCGGAGTGATGAGTGAGTAGTTCACCCCCGAACTATGGGTCCATAGCAGTAGCTAGATGGTTGTCTTCTCCTCATTGTGCTTCATTGTTGGATCTTGTGAGCTGCCTAACATGATCAAGATCATCTATCCGTAATACTCTATGTTGTGTTTGTCGGGATCCGATGGATAGAGAATACCATGTTATGTTAATTATCAAGTTATTACATATGTGTTGTTTATGATCTTGCATGCTCTCCGTTACTAGTAGAGGCTCGGCCAAGTTTTTTGCTTTTAACTCCAAGAGGGAGTATTTATGCTCGATAGTGGGTTCATGCCTCGCATTGACACCGGGACAAGTGATGTAAAGTTCTAAGGTTGTGTTGTGTTGTTGCCACTAGGGATAAAACATTGGCGCTATGTCCGAGGATGTAGTTGTTGATTACATTACGCACCATACTTAATGCAATTGTCTGTTGCTTTGCAACTTAATACCGGAAGGGGTTCGGCGATAACCCGAAGGTGGACTTTTTAGGCATAGATGCAGCTTGGATGGCGGTCTATGTACTTTGTCGTAATGCCCAATTAAATCTCACTATACTTATCATGCCATGTATGTGCATTGTTATGCCCTCTCTATTTGTCAATTGCCCGACCGTAATTTGTTCACCCAACATGCTTTTATCTTATGGGAGAGACACCTCTAGTGGACTGTGGACCCCGGTCCATTCTTTTAATACCGAAATACAAATCTGCCGCAATACTTGTTTTATCGTTTTCTCTCGCAGACAATCATCTTCCACACAATTCAGCTTAATCCTTTGTTACAGCAAGTCGGTGAGATTGACAACCTCACTCGTTTCGTTGGGGCAAAGTACTTTGGTTGTGTTGTGCAGGTTCCACGTTGGCGCCGGAATCTCCGGTGTTGCGCCGCACTACATCCCACCGCCATCAACCTTCAACGTGCTTCTTGGCTCCTCCCGGTTCGATAAACCTTGGTTTCTTTCCGAGGGAAAACTTGCTGCTGTGCGCATCATACCTTCCTCTTGGGGTTGCCCAACGAACGTGTGAAATACACGCCATCGACTTACACAAGCCATGGCTAACCGAATCCTCTGGTGCCTTCCAACAATCTCATACCATGGAGGAGTGTCTATTGCAAAATTAAGTTGCTTACCGATGAATCGAGCAAAACATGTGAAGAGAATTATTAATGAAAGTTGATTAATTGGGGCTGGGAACCCCGTTGCCGACTCTTTTTGCAAAATTATAGGATAAGTGGATGAAGCCACTAGTCCATTAGTGGAAGCTGCTTAACAAGACTGAAAGATAAAACACCACATACTTCCTCATGAGCTATAAAACATTGAAACAAATAAGAAGTAATAAGTTTTGAATTGTTTAAAGGTAGCACATGAAGTATTTACTTGGAGTGGCAGGAAATACCATGCAGTAGGTAGATATGGTGGACACAAATGGCATAGGTTTGGGTTCAGGTTTGGATGCACGAGAAGCATTCCCTCTCGAGACAGGTCTTTGGCTAGCAAGGTTAATTAGCAAGCATAAGAGTCGAGGGAAACAAACGAATATAAATGTGATAGAAACAATCATGCATCTTTCTTGTAAGCACAAACAATCTTAACTTCGAATAATAAGCTATGAGCTAACAAGAAAGGAAGACAATGAAACAACTATATGTATTTCTCTTTTCTACTTAAACCTCAAGGTGTTGTTGCTATTGACCAATGCTAAGTTTGCCAAAACCAAATAGATTTACTCAATGCTCCCAAAGTGGTACCAATACTAAAATCAAGATCAATTATATAATAGAAATTGCAAACTAAAATAAGGTGTGCAATATGTAAATGATAAGACTTCTCACTAATATTTCATATCGATAGCTCACACCAAGGGATACATAGACAAACTAAAGGAGAGATACTTCCACACTGCAACCCATCTTATATGATAACTTCCCTACTCATGATATGACACTACTTGATAGTAAAAAGTAAGAGGTAGTGATGATGTGATACCGCGACACTCCCCCAAGCTTGGAACAAACCAAGGGGATGCCAATACCGATGATGAATTAATCCTTTGGCGATGGTGGTGACGAATTCCCAACAAGCTTCTCCACAAGCTCCTGAAGCTCATCAGGTTGCGGATCATCTCTGAATTGTGCTCGACGCGATTAAGAAGTATGTCAAACGGCGAGTCCCAATTCTTGGATTTATTTCCCCACCCTTCAGCTTCAGGCTTCTTCCTTCCTGCAGTGTTAGAACGATCTATATCCCAATTGCTAGGCAATGCTGCCTTGGGAGTCCTTTCAATTTGATTATTGTAGATTAGATTGCGGAAGGGATGGTAAGTGCCCGAAGAAGATGTCTTTGGAGCTAGGTAATGACGTGGAACTCCTCCTCCGGTGCTAATCCGTGCACTCTTCTTGGCGTTGAACGGGTTTGACACCACTCCGATGCTTGCAATGGTGGTGCGCGGGCGTACTCGCGGAACTTCTTCGACTTCCTCATCATCCTCCTTGACTTCTTCCTTCAACTCGGGGTCTTGGATACCTTCCTCCGAAGGCTCCTTGTCCTTGTTGTTGGAGACCATGGTGCTCCTAGATTGAAAATAGATCCTGGCAGAAACAGCTCGAAACAAAACACGTCGAGAAAACGATATACGGATGATACGTCTCCAACGTATCGATAATTTCTTGTGTTCCATGCCACATTATTGATGTTATCTACATGTTTTATGCACACTTTATATCATATTCGTGCATTTTCTGGAACTAACCTATTAACAAGATGCCGAAGTGCCGCTTGTCGTTTTCTCGCTGTTTTTGGTTTCGGAAATCCTAGTAAAGAAATATTCTCGGAATTGGACGAAATAAAAGCCCGCGAGGCCTATTTTCTCACGAAGCTTCCGGAAGACCGAAGACGAGACGAAGAGGGGCCACGGGGTGGCCAAACCCTAGGCGGCGCGGCCCCCTTGGCCGCGCGGCCCCGTGGTGTG